>NC_092373.1:209539708-209839708 GCF_030028105.1 Mobula birostris
GCTATTTTTTCCTCGTAAAAATAAAGTGCCTCTGCCATATAATTTGTGAAATCCTACATTAGATCAAACTGCCGTTACATTGGTGGTGCAAGGCAAAATCCAATTTACGTTGCGAGCAATCTCCAGAGTGAAGAATCCTGCCTGGATACGATCAATACCAATCATTGAAAACTCACCATTTACAGAGTTTTGGACTGTTGGCGTCTGAGTGCACCTACAGCTGTTTTCCTCGCCCAGCCACGGTGACGCTAAGCCATCAGAGTGAATGGATCACATGTTATCCCTCCTGAGCAATCACTATCCTTGTTTTAATTTCAAACAACTCTTCATGCAGAAAATGCCGAAACAAGTTTGCTTAGTCCCAGCTGATACACCTGTGAAGGACAAAAGGGAGCTTGTTAATATGGCTGATAGTCTACACTCAGCTTTCTCTACCTCAATAAGCCCAGTCAACAAGTCCCCACCTTAAGGACACCCGTGGCTGCGAAACAGACAACGGCAGGCCTGTGTTTTTACCTCGCTTGCTTTGGTATGGATACTAGAAAGTGTCGACGAGCTGGCAGCTTTAACAGTGCCAGCGCATCTGGACCTCAGAGGTGTGTGAACACAGTGGGTTCCAGCTGCCAGGGATGTCTACTGTTCATTACAGACACAATTTCGGGGCGATGTTTCCTGTGTGACACAGGAGCTCAAGTGAATGTGCTGCCAGTATCACTTATTGATCAACGGGAACATGCTTCCTGCCTCTAGCGTGTCCAATCCCTTAATAATCTTATATGTTTCAATAAGATCCCCTCTCAGTCTTCTAAATTCCAGAGTATACAAGCCCAGTCGCTCCAATCTTTCAACATATGACAGTCCCGCCATCCCGGGAATTAACCTTGTGAACCTACGCTGCACTCCCTCAATAGCAAGAATGTCCTTCCTCAAATTTGGAGACCAAAACTGCACACAGTACTCCAGGTGTGGTCTTCTTTGCTGTTAGACTCAATTCCCCTTGTTATGAAGGCCAGTATACCATTAGCTTTCTTCACTGCCTGCTGTACCTGCATGCTTGCTTTCAGTGACTGATGGACAAGAATACCTAGATCTCGTTGTGCTTCCCCTATTCCTAACTTGACTCCATTTAGATAATAATCTGCCTTCCTGTTCTTACCACCAAAGTGGATAACCTCACATTTATCCACATTAAACTGCATCTGCCATGCATCTGCCCACTCACCCAGTCTATCCAAGTCACCTTGCATTCTCATAACATCCTCCTCACATTTCACACTGCCACCTAGCTTTGTGTCATTGGCAAATTTGCTAATGTTACTTTTAATTCCCTCATCTAAATCATTAATATATATTGTAAACAGCTGCGGTCCCAGCACTGAACCCTGCGGGACCCCACTGGTCACCGCCTGCCATTCCGAAAGGGACCCATTAATCGCTACTCTTTGTTTTCTGTCAGCCAGCCAATTTTCAATCCATGTCAGTACTCTGCCCCCAATGCAATGTGCCCTAATTTTGCCCACTATTCTCCTATGTGGGAATTTATCAAAGGCTTTCTCAAAGTCCAGGTACACTACATCCACTGGCTCTCCCTTGTCCATTTTCATAGTTACATCCTCAAAAAATTCCAGAAGATTAGTCAAGCACGATTTCCCCTTTGTGAAGCCATGCTGACTCAGACCGATCCCATTACTACTATCCAGATGTGTCGTTATTTAATCTTTTATAATTGACTCCAGCATCTTTCCCACCACTGACGTCAGGCTAACCGGTCTATTAATCCCTGTTTTCTCTCTTCCTCCTTTCTTGCAGAGAGGGACAACATTAGCCACCCTCCAATCCACAGGAACTGATTCTGAATCTATAGAACATTGGAAAATGATTACCAATGTGTCCACGATTTCTAAAGCCACCTCCTTAAGTACCCTGGGATGCAGACCATCAGGTCCCGGGGACTTATCACCCTTCAGACCCAACAGTCTATCCAACACCATTTCCTGCCTAATATAAATTTCCTTCAATTCATCCATTACCCTAGGTCCTTTGGCCACTACTACATCTGGGAGATTGTTTGTGTCTTCCCTAGTGAAGACAGATCCAAAGTACCTATTCAACTTGTCTGCCATTTCCTTGTTCCCCATAATAAATTCACCCGCTTCTGTCTTCAAGGGCCCGATTTTGGTCCTAACTATTTTTTCCCTTTTCAGATACCTAAAGAAGCTTTTACTATCCTCCTTTATATTCTTGGCTGGTTTACCTTCGTACCTCATTTTTTCTCTGCGACTTGCCTTCTTAGTTACCTTCTGTTGCTCTTTAGAAGTTCCCCAATCCTCCGGCTTCCCACTCATCTTTGCTATGTTATACTTCTTCTCTTTTATTTTTATACTGTCCATTACTTCCCTTGTCAGCCACGGCCTGCCCTTACTCCCCTTAGGATCTTTTGTCCTCTTTGGAATGAACTGATCCTGCACCTTCCGCATTATTCTCAGAAACACTTGCCATTGCTGTTCCACTGTCATCCCTGCTAGGGTATTGTTCCATTGAACTTTGGCCAGCTCCTCCCTCATAGCACCATAGTTCCCTTTGTTCAACTGTAATATTGACACTTCCGAGTTTCCCTTCTCCCTCTCAAATTGTAGATTAAATCTTATCATATTATGGTCACTACCTCCTAATGGCTCCTTTACCTCAAGGTCCCTGATCAAATCCGGTTCATTGCACAACACCAAATCTAGAATTGCGTTCTCTCTGGTAGGCTAAAGTACAAGCTGTTCTAAGAATCCATCTCAGAGGGACTCCACAAACTCCCTTTCTTGGGGTTCAGTACCAACCTGATTCCTCCAGTCTACCTGCATGTTGAAGTCCCCCAGAACACCTGAAGCATTACCTTTGTGACATGCCAATTTTAACATTTTACCATCTTCAGTCATGGATTACAGCATCTAACCAACAACTGATGTCAGATTTAATGACTTATAATTTCTTGCCGTTTGCCTCCCTCCTTTCATCAAACTGGAGTGAGCTTAGTATTTTCCAGTCCCCCAAAGTTATTCCAGAATCTCATGATTCTTGAAGGATCATGACAAATGCCTGCACAAGCTCCTCATCTACATCTATCAGATCCGAGGATTGTAGTCCATCTGTTCCAGGTGATTTATCTACCATCAGACTTCGGCTTTCCAAGCACTTTCTCCTCAGTAATAGATCATTACTAATGCTTCATTATAAATCTTTGTTCCCCTGTTGGGACCCCGCACTCCCTCCTTCCTGCTGCCAACACCCTGCAGATCCACATCTCCTTCCCTGGATGGTGAGGACCCTCACTCACACCCACTCTCTCAGCTGAACTTCAACCGGCTACACAACATCAACAACAGTGACAGCACCTCCTTGTCTCAATCAATGCTATGGACACCTTCATCCCCTCATTGTTCTGCTGCACCATCTCCAACCCTGTCAGCAAGCAGAGCACAGTGGCAACCTGAAGCGGAGCAGTAGTGCAGTTCTGCCCTGTTCATGTCTGGGATGCGGACAGAGGGAAGGGAGGGAAAAAGGGTCTTCCTGGGTCAATCCCATTCTACCTGGGAATGGTTAGGGTGGGGTGTCAGTAATGTCTACCTCTCTTTCCCACTCTCATGGGCGATGGTTAGTTTGGGTGTGGGAAATGTCCGCCTGGGTCTGTCCCACTCTCAGCGAGATGGGTCAGGGTTGGGAATGACTGAATGGGTTTGTCTCGCTCTAAATGGAGATATCTCAGGGTGGGAAATGTCTGCCTGGGTTTGTCTTTCTCTCACTGGGTATGGGTCAGAGTGGGGGTGGGTAATGTCTGTCAGGGTCTGTCCCAGTCTCAGAACACAGGAGCATAGCGACAGTCAGGAAGCGGGCAGAGGTTAAACAGCCAGTACAGACTAAACCTTTGGTCACTCCCCCTTTGGCAACTCCAGTTAGATGAACTGGTCTGTTGATCTAAACTGGACTCCTTCCAACCCATCACGCTACCCTCCCTTACAAAGATTGTTTCCACCATGAAACCTGCAACCTGCCCCTTTGACATTGCCCCCACAGCCCTCCTGAAGGGTGTCTTTGACATAGCCGGTCCCAGCATCCTCTCGTAAACACAAAATAATCTGCAGATGCTGGGATCAAAGCAACACTCACAACACGCTGGAGGAACTCAGCAGGTCGGGCAGCATCTGTGGAAACGACGTTTCGGGCCGGAACCCTTCGTCAGGACTGAAGAGGGAAGGGGCAGAGGCCCTATAAAGAAGATGGGGGAGGTTGGGAAGGAGAAGGCTGGTAGGTTCCAGGTGAAAAACCAGTAAGGGGAAAGACAAAGGGGTGGGGGTGGGGAAGCAGGGAGGGGATAGGCAGGAAAGCTGAAGAAGGAATAGGGGAAAACACAATGGGTAGTAGAAGGAGGTAGAACCATGAGGGAGGTGATAGGCAGCTGGGGGAGGGGGCAGAGTGAAATAGGGATAAAGGAAGGGAGGGGGAGGGAATTACCGGAAGATGGAGAATTCTATGTTCATACCAAGGTGCTGGAGACTACTTAGAGGGTATATGAGGTGCTGTTCCTCCAACCTGAGTTTAGCCTCATCACGGCAGTAGAGGAGGCCATGTATGGACATATCTGAATGGGAATGGGAAGCAGAATTGAAGTGGGTGGCTACTGGGAGATCCTGTCTGTTGTGGCAGACGGAGTGGAAGTGCTCTATGAAGCGGTCCCCCAATCTGCGTCAGGTTTCACCGATGTAGAGGAGGCTGTACCGGGAGCACCGGATGCAATAGATGACCCCAACAGGATCACAAGCGAAGTTTTGCCTCACCTGGAAGGACTGTTTGGGGCCCTGAATGGTGGCAAGAGAGGAGGTGTAGGGACAGGTGTAGCACTTACGCTTACAGGGATAAGTGACATAGAAACATAGAAACATAGAAAATAGGTGCAGGATTAGGCCATTCGGCCCTTCGAGCCTGCACCGCCATTTATTATGATCATGGCTGATCATCCAACTTAGAACACCACCCCAGCCTTCCCTCCATACCCCCTGACCCCCGTAGCCACAAGGGCCATATCTAACTCCCTCTTAAATATAGCCAATAAACTGGCCTCAACTGTTTCCTGTGGCAGAGAATTCCACAGATTCACCACTCTCTGTGTGAAGAAGTTTTTCCTAATCTCGGTCCTAAAAGGCTTCCCCTCTATCCTCAAACTGTGACCCCTCATTCTGGACTTCCCCAACATCGGGAACAATCTTCCTGCATCTAGCCTGTCCAATCCCTTTAGGATCTTATACGTTTCAATCAGATCCCCCCTCAATCTTCTAAATTCCAACGAGTACAAGCCCAGTTCATCCAGTCTTTCTTCATATGAAAGTCCTGCCATCCCAGGAATCAATCTGGTGAACCTTCTCTGTACTCCCTCTATGGCAAGGATGTCTTTCCTCAGATTAGGGGACCAAAACTGCACACAATACTCCAGGTGTGGTCTCACCAAGGCCTTGTACAACTGCAGTAGTACCTCCCTGCTCCTGTACTCGAATCCTCTCACTATAAATGCCAGCATACCATTCGCCTTTTTCACCGCCTGCTGTACCTGCATGCCCACTTTCAATGACTGGTGTATAATGACACCCAGGTCTCGTTGCACCTCCCCTTTTCCTAATCGGCCACCATTCAGATAATAATCTGTTTTCCTATTTTTGCCACCAAAGTGGATAACTTCACATTTATCCACATTAAATTGCATCTGCCATGAATTTCCCCACTCACCCAACCTATCCAAGTCACCCTGCATCCTCTTAGCATCCTCCTCACAGCTAACACTGCCACCCAGCTTCGTGTCATCCGCAAACTTGGAGATGCTGCATTTAATTCCCTCATCCAAGTCATTAATATATATTGTAAACAACTGGGGTCTCAGCACTGAGCCTTGCGGTACCCCACTAGTCACCGCCTGCCATTCTGAAAAGGTCCCGTTTATTCCCACTCTTTGCTTCCTGTCTGCTAACCAACTCTCCACCCACACCAATACCTCACCCCCAATACCGTGTGCTTTAAGTTTGCACACTAATCTCCTGTGTGGTACCTTGTCAAAAGCCTTCTGAAAATCCAAATATACCACATCCACTGGTTCTCCCCTATCCACTCTACTAGTTACAGGTGGGAGATCCGTGGGGAGGGACGTGTGGATAAGGGAGTCACGGAGACACCGTTCCTGTGGAAAGCGGAGAGGGGTGGAGAGTGAAGGATTTGCTTGGTGGTGGGGTCCTGTTGAAGGTGGCAGAAGTTGTGGAGGATAATGTGCTGGATCCGGAGGGTGCTGGGCTGGTAGGTGAGGACACGGGGAACTCTGTCCCTGTTGTGGTGGTGGGAGGATGGGTTGAGGGCTGAAGTGCAGGAAATGGAGGAGATGTGGGTGATGGCATCATTGATGACAGCAGAAGGGAAACCACGATCCTGAAAGAAAGAGGACATTTGAGATGTCCTGGAATGGAAAACCTCATCCTGGGAGCAGATGCCGCGGAGACGGAGGAACTGGGAATAGGGAATGGCACTTTTACATGTGGCGGGGTGGGAAGATGTATAGTCGAGGTAGTTATGAGAGTCAGTGGGCTTGTAGAAGATGTCAGTGGACCGTCTGTCTCCAGAGATGGAGACCGAAAGATCGAGAAAGGGGAGAGAAGAGTCCGAGGTAGACCAAGTGAATTTGAGGGCTGGGTGGAAGTTTGAAGTAAATTGATGAAATTGACGAGCTCAGCATGGGTGCAGGAAGCAGCACCAATGTAGTCGTCAATGTACCGAAGGAAAAGTTAGGAGCAGTACCAGAATAGGTTTGGAGCACAGACTGTTTCACATAACCAACGAAGATGCAGACATAGCTGGGTCCCATGCGAGTTCCCATCGCTACACCCTTAGTCTGAAGAAAGTGGGAAGAGCCAAAAGAGAAGTTATTAATTGTGAGAACCAGTTCCGCCAACCGGAGGAGGGTAGTGGTGGTGGGGAACTGGTGAGGTCTATTGTCCAGAAAGTAGTGGAGGGCTTTGAGGCCTTTATGATGAGGAATGGAGGTGTATAAGGATTGGACATCCATAGTGAAAATGAAGCGGTTGGGACCGGGGAATTGGAAGTTATTGAAGAGGTGGAGGGCATGGGATGTATCCTGGATGTAGGTGGGGAGGGACTGAACTATGGGTGACAAAGTGGAGTCCAGGTAGGCAGATACAAGTTCGGTGGGACAGGAGCAGGCAGAAACTATGGGTCTAGTGGGACAGTCAGGCTTGTGTATCTTGGGGAGGAGGTAAAACCAAGCGGTACGGGGTGTGGGAATAATGAGTTTAGCTGCTGAGGATGGAAGGTCTCCGGAGTTGATGAGGGCAGTGATGGTGTGCGAGACAATGGTTTGATGTTTTTTGGTGGGGTCCAGTTCCAGGGGTAAGTAAGAGGAGGTGTCAGAGAGCTGCCTTTTGCCTCAGTGAGGTAGATGTCCATCCGCCAGACTACTACGGCACCGCCTTTGTCAGTGGGTTTGATGGTGAGGTTGGGATTAGTGCGGAGAGTGGAGGGCAGTGTGTTCTCAGGGAGTGAGGTTGGAACAGGAGATAGTAGTGGTGAAGTTGAGACGGTTGATGTCTCGGCGACAGTTAGAGATGAAGAGATTGAGTGCAGGTAGAAGGCCCGGGCGGGGTGTCCAGGAGGAGGAGGAGGGTTGAAGACAGGAGAAGGGGTCATCAGTAGGGGGACGGAAGTTTCTGCCAAAGAAGTAGACTCAGAGACGTAGACGACGGAAGAAGAGTTCAGCATCATGGCGGGCACGGAACTCACTGAGGTGTGGACGGAGGGGGACAAAAGTGAGGCCCTTGCTAAGGACAGAACATTCTGCCTCAGGGAGGGGAAGGTCAGAGGGGATGGTGAAGACACGGCAAGGGTTGGGACTGGGGTTGGAGGAGGGTGAGGAGTGGGAGTTCTCAGGAGGGAGAAGGGGGTTGGGATGTTCAGGGAGAGTGGGGTGAGGGGAGGATGGGGGATCAGAGGAATGGAGGGGCAATGAGGGGTAGAGGGAATGTTGGGAGTCTCGGAGAGGAAAGATGGTGGTTGGAGAATAGTCGGGCGGTAGGACCCAGTGGCAGGAAGAGGGGTCCCGGTCTGGAGTGGGCCGGGACCATGGTCCGAGCTGGATCTGGAGCTGGGGCTGGCGGAACCTGTAGCCTGCAGGGCCCCAGAACTGAGGTCGGAGTCGGAGGTGAGGGAGTCCATGGCCCGCCGGAGGCTGGTGCCCATGTCCGGGAAGCGGTGGTTCCAGTCGGGGTCGCTCTGACTGGAATTAGTCAATTAGTCAATTGCTGCCCTACCTACACCAAAAGAACATCTTGGAAAGATTTCAGTCAGGTTTTAAGGCTTATCATAGCACAGAGTCTGCCCTGCTGAGAGTGTACAATGATCTCCTCCTCTCTACCGACTCAGGTGACTCTGCCATCCTAATTCTTGACTTCTGCGCAGCATTTGATGGTGTGGATCATGCCATGTTAATAGACAGTCTCCAGTGCGGGGTTGGTGTTGATGGCACTGCCGTGAACTGGTTCACATCCTACCTCATAAATAGAAGCTTCCCCGTCAACATAGACAAATCCTCTTCTTTTCCAGCTAGATTCTCCTACGGGTTCTCACAAGTTTCCATCCCAGGTCCCATTCTTTTCTCCATATATATGCTTCCCCTAGGCCAAATCATCCAAAATTACGACATTTGCTTCCAGTGTTATGCTGATGACACACAGCTTTATCCCCCCTTGAAACAAAGGTCCAGTCAGATCCACTCAGCCTCATGAATGGCCTTGAGGACATAAAGTGTTGGATGGCACAAAACTTCCTGCAGCTGAATGAAGGGAGGTCTGAAGTTGTCCTATTTGGCCCCCTGACTCCATCAAAGTGATTGCAAACAGCCTTGGTGACCTGTCCACCCTTTTCAAACCCCATGTCAAAAACCTTGGTGTGATATTTCATTCTGCCTTTAAGTTCGACAAGCAAGTTAATGCAGTAGTAAAAGCCAGCAGTAAAACCCCTTATTCTACTTTCAGCTCCCTCAGGTCGGCTGACTAGGGGCTCCTGGCTGTCCCGCGATCTAAACTTAAGCTCAGGGGTGACTGTGCCTTTGCTGTTGTAGCCCCTAGACTGTGGAACAGCATTTCCCTCCCTATCAGATCTGCCCCCTCCATTGACTCTTTTAAGTGCAGGCTCAAAACTTACCTTTATCCACGAGCATTTGAATCGTCCTGATGTGGCTGATTTTTGGCTTGTGCCAAGGCTCATGTGTAGTTTATTTTCTGCCTATAAGCTTTGTGCCTTGTTGTTTCTATCTGTGTTTCTTGATTTGTGATTTTAGCTACCTGTTATGGTTTGTACAGCACTTTGGTCAACATGGGTTGTTTCTAAATCTGCTTTATAAATAAATTTGATTTGACTTGACTGGGGTGTAGACCAACTGGTCTAGGTGACTTATCTACCTACGACATTACAGCTTTTCATTGGCAACAGTGATTACACTCACTTCTCCCCCTCGCTGGCAAAATTCTTATTCAGTTTGTTCACCATTCCTTTTTTCCCGTTACTACCTCTCCAGTGTCATTTCCAGCACTCTAATCTCCACTCTGCCTTAATTTTACTCTTTCTACCTCTGGAAGAAAAGCTTTCGGCACCCTCTTTAATATTATTGGCTGGCTTACCTTCAGATTTCATCTTTTCTCTCCTCATTGTTTTTCACTGGCTTTTGTTGCTTTGTAAAGCTTCCCAATCATTCAGCTTCCCTCTCTTTTCTGCTACTACTCTATGCCCTCCTTTTTGATTCTATGCTGTCTCTGACTTCCCTTGTCAGCCACGCTTGCCTCATCCTCCCTTTAGAATACTTCATCTTTGGGATGCATCTGCCCTCCACCTTCTAAATTGCCTCAAAAACTTCAGTCATTGCTGCTCTGCTGTCATTCTGGCTAGTGTCCCATTCCCATCAACTTTGGCCAGCTCCTCTTGGATGAATCTGTCATTGCCGTTGACCCACTGTAACAGTGATACATTGGACAGGGTGCAGAAGAGGTTCACCAGGATGCAGTCTGGATTAAAGGCATAAGTTACTGTTTAAGGAGAGCCCAAACAAACTTGGGAATTTCCTAAGGAGTGGTGGAGCTGAGGGGAGTATGATAATGTGTGATAAGATTACAAGGGGCATAGATTGATAGCTGGTATCTTTCCCGCAACACACCCCTCCCCACCCCAGGGACAAACTGTCCAACAACAGAGGGCATTCATTTATAGAGATGAGGTGGAATTTCTTTACCCAGAGGGTGATGAATCTGAGCAATTCATTGGAACAGTTGGCTATATTTAAAACAGAGGTTGACATGTGCTTGAATAGACAGGACGGAGAGGAAACTTCAGAGAGAGAAGGGTCAAGACAGGCAGATGGGACAGACTCAGGTGGGGGTACTTGACTGGCAAGGGGCAGTGGGACTGACCACCAGTGTTTTCCACTCTCAGACATTCATTGACACCATTTCTCATCACTACATGTTTTACAAACAACAGATTTCAAAGTTGAATTTCAAAGTAAATTTATTTTCCAAGTACATGAACCATAATCTATCAGACGATCCATTTTCTTGCAGCTTCAGCAGCTCAACGTTCACCCCCAGCCCCGGGCAGGGAATGGGGCCGATTCCAGAGGGGAATGGTCTGGGCTGGGATGGGGTATGGGGGGGTGTGGGGGGTAGGTTATGGGGGGTATGGGGGGTGTCTGGGACCTCATGGGGGAACCCTCTCTCCATCTTCCTCCCACCCACTCCTCAGTCTCCTTCCCTCTACCCTACCCTCCCCCCTCCCCGCCCAACCATCCTCCACTTCCCCGTCCCCTCCCCTGCCCCACTCCAACCCCCTCACCTTCCCCTCCTCCATCCATCCCTATTCCTTCCTCTGCCCCCTCACCACCACATTCCCCTGCCCCTCCCTTACCCTCAACCCTCCCCTTCCCATTCCCCTCCATCCCCTCCACCCTTCCTCCTTCCCCTCTGCCTCCCTCCCCATCCCCCTCCATTCCCACTCCTATCCTTCCACCTTCCTTGCCCCTCTATCTCCCCTTAACCCTCCACTTCCCCTCTCCCTTTACTTCTTCCCCGTCACTCCACCTCCACAGCAACACTCCTGCTCCTGCCCTTTACCTCACCCTCTCCTCAATCCTCTTCTTCCCCCTCCCACTCCTACCATGCTCCTACTCAGTCCCACTTGCCTTCCCCTCCTGTTTCCTCACCCACCCTCACCCTCAACTTACCCCTTCTGTTCCTTCACCCA
This sequence comes from Mobula birostris, assembly GCF_030028105.1. NCBI lineage: Eukaryota > Metazoa > Chordata > Chondrichthyes > Myliobatiformes > Myliobatidae > Mobula > Mobula birostris. The sequence goes on from NC_092373.1 coordinate 209,551,034, forward strand.
CCCTCCCCCTCAACCTACCCCTTCCCCTCCTGTTTCCTCACCCACCCTCACCCTCAACCTACCCCTTCCCCTCCTGTTTCCTCACCCACCCTCACCCCCAACCTACCCCTTCTCCTCCTGTTCCTTCACCCACATTCCCCCTCAACCTACCCCTTCCCCTCCTGTTCCTTCACCCACCATCCCCCTCAACCTACCCCTTCTCCTCCTGTTCCTTCACCCACCCTCACCCTCAACCTACTCCTTCCTCTCCTGTTTCCTCTCCCACACTCCCCCTCAACCTACTACTTCCTCTCACCTCCTTCCCTCTCCTCCTCACTCCCCCTCTTCCACCCACTCTGCCCCTCACCCCCTCCATCCATCACCCCAACTGTATGTGCGTTTGCAGGTGTGTGAGAGAGAGGGGAGGGTGCAGATAAGGCTGGAGGGGATGGGGAGGAATCAGAGGGATGGGGAATGCGGTGGAGATGGAGGGAGAAGGGGGAAGTGGGGAGGGTAGGTCTCTCTCTCACACACACAAAACACAAAGACACATACAGTTGAGGGGATGGAGGGTAGGGGAGGGAAGGATGGAGAGAGGTTGGGAAGAGGGAATTGAGGTGAGAGACAAGCAGAGGCAGGAGAGATGGAGAAACAGGAAGAGGAAGGAGGAGGATGGGAGGGGAAGGGGAGAGTGAGGGAGGGGAGGGGAAGGTGTGGGAGATGGGGAGGGGGAGGAATAGGGAGGGAGTGGTGGAGTGGAGGGGAAGGGGAGGAGGAGGGAGGAAAGGGTTAGAGGAGATGGGGAGGGAGGGGGAGAGAGGTTCGAGGAGGGGAGAGGGAAGGGGAGTGTGGAGGAATGGGTAGGAGGAGGATGAAGGGAGGGACTGGTGGAGCTACTGAGCTACTGAGAGGTGCTCTGGGATTGATCAGCCACTCATCGTACAACAAAAAAATCAGCTCGGGTAGATCTGAGCTGTTCTTCAGCTGATTGGTTGAGACAGAGCTGAAATGAGTCATCAAGCCAATCAGACTTGACGTTCTGTTGTCCACCAATGACCACTGGATCTGTGAAGATCCCAAACTTGATGCCATATAATGAAGTTGTTGTGCTGTAGTTCAATGATGTGCCCAGTGAAGTCACCCACTGGAGTTCCTCATGTGGACCAATCAGTGAAGACACTGGCTGATGATGTGGAGGTGAGCCAATGGACGATGGCAGTCCACTGCAGCCAGTAGACAATGCTCTTGCTGGAGAAACACCGACAGGTGAGAGCAGAAGAGGAGTCGATCACCGTGGAGAAAGGCCAGGAGACAGTATGGACATTGTTGGAACCCATCACAGCCAAGGGCGTGGTCGTCAGTGTTGTCATTGTCCTGGAGCCGATCAGGAGAGCAGTCTGGAAGGGTCAGTTGATGATCTGGATCTCCCCAGGCCAATCATGGGACTTAATCTGGATAGACCTGTTGATGACAACACTAGCTTTAAGCAAATTGCGTCAGCTGGTTTGAATAACCTGGAGGGAGCAGGGTAATTGACGGGGAGGGAGCAGAGGGAATGGGGAAGTGCTGTTGGTGGCATCCTATTCTGAGCCAGTCCCATCTGCCTGCATTTGTCCCGTATCCCTCGAAACCATTCTTATTCATGTACCTGTCTGAGTGTCTGCTGTGAATAATTTTCTCCTGTGTCCTGATTAAATTTCTTGTTTTTCCTAAAACTTGTGCACTCCCAACCAGCCCAAACTCTGTCCATAACTCAGTCCTTCAAGTGCTGACAACGGTCTCGTAAATCTCCTCAGCACTCTTTGCAGCTGGACAGCATCCTTCTTGTAGCAGAGCGAGCAAATCTGAATACAATATTCCAGGTGAGGCCTCACTAATATCTTCATCAATTAGACCATAAGACCAAAAGACATAGGAACAGAATTAGGCAAGTCAGCACCTTGAGTCTGTTCTGTCATTCCATCATGGCTGATTGAGTATCCCTAGCAACCACACTGCACTCTCTTCTCCCTGGAACCTTTCATGCCATGACTAAGCAAGAACCAATCAACTTCCATTTTAAATATCCTCAATTACTTGGTGTCCACAGCCATCCGTGGCAATGGATTCCACAGATTCATCATCCTGTTACGAAAGAAATTCCTCCTTATCTCCAGTCTAAATGGATGCCCTCTGGCCCTAGATCAGAAGGTATACAAGATATCCTTTTCACGTCCATTCTATCGTGACCTTTGGATATTCAATAGGTTTCTATGAGATGCACCATCATCTGGCGAGTACGAGTCCAGAGCCATGAAACGCTTCTCATATGTTAACCCTTTCATTGCTGGATCAATCTCGTCAACCTTCTCTGGAAACTCTCTAATGCCAGCACATCACTTCTCAGATAAGCGGCCCAAATCTGCACACAATACTCCAAATTTGATCTGACCAATGCCATATAAAGCCTCAGTATACATCTTTCCTTTTATATTCTAGTCCATTTGAAATGAATGCCAGCATTGCAGTTGCCTTCATAACAATCGACTCAAACTTCAAGTTAACCTTTACGGAATCCTGCAGAAGTGCTTCCAAGGACCTTTACCCTTCTAATTTTTAAAATTTTAAAATAGATGACACCTTAATTCCTTCTACTGAAGTGCATGACCATACACTTCCCTACAGTATATTCCATCTACTACTTCTTTGCCTTTTCTCTCATTCTGTCCAAGTACTTCCGCAGGCACCCTGCTTGCTGTCAAATACTTGCCCTTCCATCTACCTTTGTATTATCTGCAAAGCCAGATTCCTTTGTTTTTCCACAATCCTCATTACCCTCCCATTCACTGAACACCAGCTCGCTACATCATAGACTTTCCTTTTCTATCTCCCATTGCAATTTATATCCCACGTTCTGGCTACTGTTTGGGAGCCTGTATAAACTCCCATCAGAGACCTGGCAGTTTCTTAGTTCTACCAACGTGCCCCACCCCAAAGTTTCTGCAACTTCTATTCCTATGTCATCTCTCTATAAGGATTTGATTTGATTGTTAACAACAATGCCTCCCCACTCCCTCTGCCTGTCCTTTCAACACAATCTGTATCCTTGGATGTGAAGCACCCAACGATGATCTTTAAGCAATGAACTCAGTGAAGACGAAAATGTCATCCCTGCCGATCTCTAAATAGGCCATTACCCAGTCCCACATATTCAAGACTTTTCGGTAAATTTAGCCAGAAAGATGATTTTTTTAAAGTGTATTCGGTCAGGGTTTATCATCAGCTACCTGGGTGCCCTCACCATATTCCCAAAGATGCCGTTATCACCCCATTTGCCCTGTTTGAGTTTTTGTGCATGCCCTTTGGGCTGAAAAATGCAGCATAGACTTCCCAGCAACTCATGGATTGTGAGCTAAGACACTGACAGTTTGTCTTTTTGTTTACCTGGACAACACACAGCACTGTGCAAAAGGCACATATATGTAGCAAGGGTGCCTGAAACTTCTGCACAATACTGCAAATTCATTAAAATATGAGGTGGTTGGGAAACAGAAATAAGAGTGCTTAGCTTTGTACCAGCTCAGGTGTATGAAGTGGTATTAAGTTGTGACTGGAAAGACATAATATACAGTACTGAGCAAGAGTCTGAGCACCATTGCTACAGATACACGTGTCTAAGACTTTTACACAGTACTGTACCTGTCACCAGCGCATCCAAAACCGAACACATATCACATCTCCACATACTTTTCTATTGCTTCAGCCATCGTGGGCTGATTATTAACCCCATTAAATACCAGTTCAGGTTGTCTATCTTTGACTTTCTCAGCCACTGTATCTGTGCAGATGGTCTGCCACCCCACCATCAATGTTCGCTGTTATGATGGACTTTCCACTGCACGCCCACTCCCCAAAAAATACTGCAAGTGTTTTTTCGTTTTGGTGAATTTCTTTCACCTTTTCATTCCAAGATCTGTTAACCTTATGCTTGCTCCCTTAATTTAATGCCCATAATCGCATGTTTGAATGGTCAGCAGACGTGTCCAGAGCATTTGACAACACCAAACGAGTCTTTTGTAAACAACCCTACCAGTATATTTATTCCCCATGCATCAGGGGCAGGGTGGAAGTAAAGGGCTGCAGCTATTGCTAATCACATAAAATGACTCGGTGTCAGGGTGGAGCCCCAGCTGCCTTTGGCCAGAATTGACCACATGGACTGGGCCCTCTCCAGTGCCAGTACGGTAACTCCGAGCAATGCTGACCTGAGCCTGGAGCCGGAGCAGGGTCGGTTCCTGTTACCGACGCGGGGTCATGATGACTGGGCGTGAAGGTCCAACCGGGGAACCCACTGTCAAATTTCACCAAGAAACAATCAGACCAAAGAATTTCGGGCAGAACTGGTCGGGATGACAAACACCAATCAGCAAACAGAAATGGCAAACTTTTAAAATGAGAAATAAATCAATGTAAAAACAAATTTAGCAGTGGATGAGTGAACCCTCTGACCCCAGGATGCACAGGATGGAAATGGTCCTTTGATAAGATAGGTGGTTTCACACAGTCTCCATGACTCTGTCAGTTTGTGGGGTGGAATGGGAGTGGTAATTGAGTGAACACAGTGAGGTGGAAGGGTTGCAGAGGTACTAACCTGAGGAGTACTGAATGCAGTCGGGACTTGCTGTCTTGGGCTTGAATTGTGTAGTGGTCACTCTCAGCTTCATCTCTGGTTCATACGGTTCAAATCTGTGTTGTCTTGTGCACAATCATGTGTCATAGTTTCTGGCACTCTTGTCCCTCAAGGAGAAGAAAGAAAAAGTAAACTCAAGCAACACACAGAAAACGCTGGAGAAACACAGCAGGCCAGGCAGCATCTAAGACAAAGAGCAGAGCCGACGTTTCAGGCTGAGACCCTTCATCATGAAAGGAAACAAAAGAGAGGAAAAATATTCACTGGCTTACAACGAGACAACGATAGGAACATTTACATTTTGAGTCATAGCATGAGAAATCTTTTCTTTTGTTATTAATCTTTTTATTGATTTAGAGGAAACATATTTGCAGACAAGGGGAGAATTATCTCAAATATGTATATCAGCAACAATATAAACAAAAGATGAAATAGATATGATCATAATCATACATAGTAATAAGCAAATATGCAATATATAATAAAAAAGGACAATGAATTGTCCTCTTTTCAATTCATAAAGAGAGGAAAAAAAGCTTTAAATTTAAAATGAAGGGAAAAAAACCCACTGCACTAAAAAAACCCACTGCACAGTCCATTTGGAGGTTACAACCAATCAAAAAGGAAAGAATTTGTGATCAAATCTAAAACTTCGAAAAAAAAAATAATTGGAACAGTAATAAATCAAATCAAATGAAAATATAGAGTAAAAGGTTGCCATATTTGCTCAAATTTAAAAGTTGTATCAAATGTCCGACTGCTTATTTTCTCTAAACTTAAACAGGACATAATGGAGGAAAGCCAAAAAAAGACAGTAGGTGGATTAGAATCCTTCCATTTCAGTAAAATGGCTCTCCAAGCCAATGAAGTCGAAAAGGCTCTCACAGTTTGAGCGGAAACGGGAATATACCCAGAAAACCTACTGATTTCAGAAAATATTGATAACATAGAAGGAATATATTTCCTTGGATCTGAACTATAAACTAACAGGTTATCTGCATATAACAAAACCTTGTGTAGTTTGTCCCCTCTCTTAATACTGTACCCTGAACAGTATTAGAATCTCTAAGAGCAATAGAAAGGGGTTCTCAGGACAAGGTAAATAACAAAAGTCTAATTTACACAGCATGACAAGTCATCCACACATTTTTCACCATCCTGTCCAAATGTGTCACCAGTTTTAGAGGACACTCGGTGTCTCTGTTCTACAACTCCCTTTGGGCCCTGTCATTTACTCTCTATGTTCTACTCTGGTTTAACTTCCGAAAATCACACTTGTTCAGTTACGTGCAACCTGCCCTTTCTTGTTCCATTTTGCCAGATGGTCTCCATCCCATTGTAAACTCAGACGACCCTCATGTTCACCACACACTCATTTTGGTGTCATCCACAACCTCACTCATTGTCCGACATGAAATTAATGAACATAAAGAGAAATACCTGAATGACCTTTTGCTGGATATTTGAACCATCTGTGTAGATATGGGAGAATCCATGGTATCTGCCAGTCTACATCTGTCTCGAGTCTCCAGCTGAGCAGAATTTAAATCCTATGGTGATGATGCATCTCATTATGATGTGTCTGCTGATGTCACAATGTCACTGTCCCTGCCCTTTGTCCTGCTTAAGGGAGATTCCGTCCTAAAATTGTGTTTGGAAGGTTTCAGACATTCGCCAACCTTGTCCATTCAGTGGCACAGATTGTAAATAATGTACCATTTGTGAGTGTCACACTCCTGGGGACTCTGGGCAATGCTGTCAGTCATGGGTGAAAATGAGATATCAATCTGCATCCACTATTAAGAGACGTTTGCATCCAGACCTTAAATATTTGAAGTGTAAAAATATATTACCTTCCATCATGCCTAGTTTATTTACAAAACATCTTCATTCTACAAGAACACAGACAAAATGCTGGAGGCATTCAGCAGGTCAGGCAGTATCTGTGGAGAGGAATAAACTGTTGATGTTTCATGCCAAGACCCTTCATTCTACAGTCTCCTGTTCTTGACCCCACTGCTAATGTGAAGAGCTTCCCTGACAGCAGGTTGTCAGTGGAATAAGTGAAAGAGAATGTGAACAGGAATAGTTTGGAGGGAAATAGGTGTGAGAATGTGATTACCTCAGAGCCTGCATGGACTGAGACCAGAACACCACGGGACACAGGAGCAGAATCAGACCAATTAGTCCATTAAGTCTCCTAGAACGAATTTTTGACTACAAGTGGGGGAAGCTATGAGCCAGTACTCATCGGTGATCAGAGTTGGAGAGGGTCAGAAAATTTAAATTCCTGCACATTTCAGACGATCTGTCTTGGGTCTCACAATTAAGTGCCATTACAAAAAAAGCATAGCAATAGTTCTACTTTCTCAATGTTTGCTAAGATTTGGCATATCATCAAAAACTTTGACAGGCTTATTGCTATGTGATACAGAGTATATTGACTGGCTGCAGCACGGCCTGGTATGGAAACACAATGAAAAGAAATGCCAACAAAATCAATGGGTGCAGCCCAGTCCATCATAGTTAAACCCTCCCCAACACGGAGCACATCTACATGGAGTACTGTTGTAAGAAATAAGCATCCATCATCAAGAACCCCCACCATCCAGGCCATGCTCTCAGATTCTCCTAAAACATTTCATGTTTTGCCTTAAATCTATCACCTCTTGTTCTATTCTCACACAACCTGAGAGGAAAAAGCTTCTTCTGCATTATTAGGGGACTTAATATTGTCGGGGGACTTGACAGAAGCTTACAAAATCAGGAGCAATATGGATAAGGTGGCCAGTCATAGTCTTGTCTGTGTGTTCATCTACGCAGTGTCAGGAACAGCACGGTCAATTTGCAGAGCTTGCCACTGAGGGGATTGGCCTATGCATATAATTTTATTTTGCGTAACTGTCTGTTTGCAGTCCTGAATGAGATGGTATGTTTTGTAATTTCACCCCAGAGGATGTTTCATTTGACAGTAATTAAGCTAAGCTTGAACTTAAATTCTTTTTCCCAGGCTGGGGAGTCCAAAGCTAGATGGCACAGATACAAGACAAGAGGGCAGAGTTTAAAAGAGATCTGCATGGTAATTTCTTACACAGAGGATACTGAGTACTTGGAATGAGCTGCCAGGGAATGTTGTTGAGATGGTACAATTGTAATATTTAAGAAACATTTGGATAGATACAGGAAGGGAGGTTCTTGGAGGGCTGTTGTTCAACATAAGTAACTGGGACTAGCAGAGTCAATACTGTGGTCCACATGGACGAGTTGATCTAAACAGTCTGTTTCCATGCTGTATTGGTCTGTGACTCTTTTCAGACTTCCCCTATAACTCAGGTACTCACGTCCCGGCAACATCCACGTCAATTTTCTTTCCCGTAGGTAGATGAGCAGAACTACTCACAATACTCCAGTTTCCGCCTCACCAACATCCCAGTTCCTGTGATGCAACCTTTGATATCCTTCCTCGCTGTCACTCTGTTCCCAAACTTGGTGTCATCCACAAATTTGCTGATCAAATATCACCCAGATTATTGGTATAGATGTCAAACAACAACAGACACAGCACTGATCCCTGTGGCACCAGTCACAGGCATCTAGACACAAATTTCTTGTTTAATCTTCAAAAAGCTTTAAGGTTGGTTAGACATGACCTACCATGCACGAAGCCACTTTGGTTTACCGTAAATAAGCCCTGTCTGTCCAACTACAGCAGATTCTTAACTAGTTTTAACTAGTTTAAATGAGTAACACACTGTACATTTAACTGAAGTAGAGAACAAATTAGAACACTACCACTACGACTACAGTACTATAAAACTGTGTTTCATTCCGTGATCGTTACTGACAGAGGAATTCACATAGAGAACGCTGCTGTGTTCTTTTGATTGACTGTAAATTAACAAAATCACCATGGCACCAAGTGCAGATAATGGACTGCCTTCATTGCCTTCCTGCATGAAATAATATTGTAATCGAACAATAAATTTCTCAGCATCCAGTGTCATCATGGGCTCATGGTCAGGTGTGTCACGTTCATCACGAGCTGTAGTGTCTGATGGCCACACAAGTGTCCGTGACTGACGCTGGTTAGACCGACGCTGGGCAGTAGTCTTCTGTCCCAATTCAGAGGCAGTGTCCTCAATAAACAAAGGAATCCTGATTATTTTCTTGATTTGCTTTTGTTCTTTCAGAGTTCTCCTTAATTAGTGGCTGTCCCAATTAACCAGAATCCACTGTATTTATTCATGCTGCATTTAGAATGCCTTCCAATAATTTATCCATAAATAAATTAGCCTGTCATTTGCTGGCTATTTCTTAGAATGTTTCTTGAACAACATAACAACTTTAGATTTCTTCCACTCTCCTGGCTCCTCACCCATGACTAAAGGTGGTTTAACTATTCCTGCCAAGGCCCCAGCAGTTTCAACGTTAGCCTTCCACAAGGTCCAAGGGAACACCTTGTCAGGCCCTACTGATATATCCACCCTAGTTTGCCTCCAGACAGCCAGACCTCCTCTTTTGTGACGAGATACAGTCTATGACTTTGCGAATTTTTGCCTCAGTTCAACTATTTGTGTCTGTCTCCCAAGTAAATACCGATGAAAAAATCTCTCTCTATCTCTCTCAGTTCAATGGATAGATGACTATGCTGATCAGCCAGTGGACCAACTTTGTCTCTTGTTATTCTTTTGCTCTTAAAATGGCTAAAGGAACCCTTGGGACTTTCTTTCATCTTGCATTGCACTGCAACCTCAAGTCCTCTTTTATTCCTCATAATTCCTCTGCTGAGAAGTCTTTTGCATTTATGAAACTCCTCAAGTGCCTCATTTGCATGAGTTGTATACAGGAGCAAAAAAAGGAATATAGTTGACCACGTGGTTGCCTGATTTTATTCCTTTTTTATAAATATCTGCTGGTGTTGACAAAAACTTGGTACACATTTTGAGCAACCACAAATAGGAGTGAATATTGCTGAAAGTTCACTGCCTTGAGTTTTAAAGAGTTTTTTCAATCTACTCTTTCATCTGGCAAAAGACCCTCAGATGATCAACCCTGATTACTTTAAAGAAGAAAATGTTATTCATTTTCAACGGAATTAGCACTTTTCTTATTGGGAGATGTTTTCCCCGAAGTCTCAAGAATCGGTGAACTGCCAAAGAAGAGGCTGGACAGCAAAGTGTTGGCCCGTGGAGGTCGGGTGTTGTGGCTTTGCAGGCTATTCGCTCTGCCCTGGAATCACGGGAGAGAGAGGAAGGAGAGCCATTTTACCACCACAGGTACAGCAGAGGAAGCGTCAAGATGGCTCTGGATAAAGAGGGCATATCGGTGGGTTGCTGCTGGGACACAGGCCGGGGTCTGATCAACCCCGGTTGGGTCGCCTGGGCGAGGGTGTATGATGTTGAAAGACCCAAAACACCTGACGACCCCGTTTAACATCACTGATGATGTGCCCTAGCTTAGCATCATGCAGATGTTTCTGTAAGAACTAAGAAGAAGATTGGATGTTATATCGTTATATCATTCTCATTATTTATTGCTATTTATTTATATCTGAATTTGAACAGTTTGTTTACAGTTTCTGGTGTTTACAGTTTACAGTTACTGTTCTATAGATTTGTTAATTATGCCCGCAGATAAATAATCTCAGGGTTGTCTGTGGTGACAGGTATGTACTCTGAAAATAAATTTTCCTTTGAACTTTGAACTTTTTTGAACTTTGTTTCATTCAGTATATCTACTTGTGTTTTGAATGTGAATTCAATATGATTTGATGTGATTTTGGTGGAAACGTACAGTATTCACAACTGTTGACATTGGGTTGGGGTTCACTTGAAGAGGCTGGTCTGAGGTGGTGAATGAATGACGTCAATGACTGTTATTGCGCTCTGTGTTCAGTTTTTTGTGTTCAATAAATAAGTTGCTTTCTTTTCTTAAACATAAAATGCCTCTGCCGTATAATTTGTGAAATCCTACATTGGATCAAACTGCCGTTACATTGTTATTGCAAGGCAAAGTCCAATTTACATTGGGAGCAATCTCCCCCGACAACACCAAACATTGCTACGTGCTGCCAGAGTGAAGAGTCTCCTTGAAAACTTGCCTGGATACGATCAATACTCATCGTTGCAAACTCACCATTTACAGAGTTTTGGACTGTTGGAGTCTAAGTGCACCAACAGTTGTTTTCCTCGCCCAGCCACGGTGACGCTAAGCCATCAGAGCAAATGGATCACATGTTATCCCTCCTGAGCAATCACTATCCTTGTTTTAATTTCAAACAACTCTTCATGCAGAAAATGCTGAAACAAGTTTGCTGAGCTCCAGCTAATACACCTATGAAGGACGAAAGGGAGCTTGTTAATATGGCTGAGAGTCTACACTCAGCTTTCTCTACCTCAATAAGCCCGGTCAGCAAGTCCCCACCTTAAGGACACCCGTGGCTGCGAAACAGACAATGTCAGGCCTGTGTTTTTACCTCGCTTGCTTTGGTATGGACACTAGAAAGTGCCGACGAGCTGGCAGCTTTAACAGTGCCAGCGCATCTGGTCTCACAGGTGTGTGAACACAGTGGGTTCCAGCTGCCAGGGATGTCTACTGTTCATTACAGACACAATTTCGGGGCGATGTTTCCTGTGTGACACAGGAGCTCAGGTGAATGTGCTGCCAGTATCACTTATTGATCAGATGGCAAAGAACAACGAAATACATTGGAGTTTGCCATCAGCAGTAGGATCCAAACCCATAGGACATCAGGGTCAATGTTGGGACCACTGTTCTTTATGATGTGTGTCAGTGATTTGGACTGTGGGATTAATGAATTTGTGGCTAAATTTGCTGATGATACAAAGATGGGCGGAGGAGCGGGTAGTGCTGAGGAAACAGAGAGCCTGCAGAGAGACTTCGATAGCTTAGGGGAATGGGCACAGAAGCAGAAAATGAAATACAATATTGGAAAGTGTATGGTCATGCTCTCTGGTGGAACAAATCAACGGGCTGACAATTATTTAGATGGGGAGAGAATTCAAATTGCAGAGATGGAAAGGGACTTGGGAAACCTTGTGCAAGATACCCTGAAGGTTAACCTGCAGGTTGAGTCAGTGGTGAAGAAGGAGAATGCAATGTTGGCATTCATTTCTAGAGGTATAGAAGATAAAGCAGGGATGCGATGTTGAGGCTGTATAAAAAAAAACATAGAAACATAGAAAATAGGTGCAGGAGTAGGCCATTCGACCCTTCGAGCCTGCACTGCCATTCAGTATGATCATGGCTGATCATCCAACTCAGAACCATGTGTACGAGGTCTTTCTTTTGTTACATTTAAAATGGCGATTTTGTTATGTTAATCTGGGGAATGCGGCTTTGTTGTGTTTTACGCTGCAGAGAGTTTGTGCTAACAGTTTGTTTTAATTTAAAATGATGATAACAAGGTTCTATTAGCCAATGGGTGGTGATGTATCGTTTTGTTTTCGGATGCCATGCTGTATGATATGACTGTGGACTGGGTTTTGGCGGGGAGTCGGAGGAGAGACGAGGAGGACGGCGGACGTGCGGAGAGGCTCCGGTCGATCACTCAGGGTGGTCCTGAGCCGTGAGTCGACGGAATTCGGGTGGTCGTCTGACGTCGAATTGAGCTCCAACGGTAGCGCGCGAAGAACTTGGACTTTGATAAGTGTTGGCGCCTTTTTTTTCCATTACTTTCCTCTCTGTATCAAATGCATATTAATGTCATAGAATTAGTAATATCTATAAAGTGTATTTGTTAAAATTTACTGGGTGTGCTGGCTGATGATTGATGTTGTGATTGATTCGGGCGGCGACTGACCCTGAGGGGAGTGTTGAAGCAGGTGCTGGGCGGGATTTCCCCTAGACATACACGAGCCAATATAACGGAACGTTACACATGTACCAGCCTTCCCTCCATACCCCATGATCCTTTTAGCCACAAGGGCTATATCTAACTCCCTCTTAAATATAGCCAATGAACTGGCCTCAACTGTTTCCTGTGGCAGGGAATTCCACAGATTCACCACTCTCTGTGTGAAGAAGTTTTTCCTCATCTCGATCCTAAAAGGCTTCCCCTTTATCCTCAAACTGTGACCCCTCGTTCTGGACTTCCCCAACATCGGGAACAATCTTCCTGCATCTACCCTGTCCAATCCCTTTATGATTTTATACGTTTCAATCAGATCCCCCCTCAATCTTCTAAATTCCAGAGAGTATAAGCCTAGTTGATCCCGTCTTTCATCATATGAAAGTCCTGCCATCCCAGGAATCAATCTGGTGAACCTTCTTTGTACTCCCTGTATGGCAAGGCACTCGTGAGACTACACCATTGGAGAGAGTTCAGAGAAGATTCACCAGAATGATTCCAGGAATGAAAGGTTTACAGTATGAGGAATGTCTGGCAGTTCTTGGGCTGTATTCCCTGGAGTTCAGGAGCATGACGGGGGAACTCATAGAAACACTTCAAATGTTAAAAGGCCTGAAAGACCTGTACAGATTAGATATGGCTGTGATCATCCCACTTGGCCTTTCTGAGATTCTGCGCATGCCGTTTGGGCTGAAAAATGCAGTACAGTCTTCCAGTAGCTGATGGACTCTGCATTAAAAACTTAGATTTTCCTTTTGTTCACCTGGATGACATACTTGTCACCAATGCATCCAAATCCAAACATGAACCTCATCTCTGCACACTTTACGAGCACTTAAGCCAACACGAATTGATTACTAACCATGCAAAGCAGCAGGCTGGGTTATCAGCCATTGACTTTCTCGGCCATCACATCTCCGCAGAAGGTGCAAAATCCCTCCCATCAAAAGCAGCTGCTATCTTCACTTTGGTTTGGTCTGTTTTAAGTCTATCATACAGCTGGACCTTACAGAGTGAGGGGTTTTTATTCCTATGAATTCAATGTTCTGCATTGCAAATTAGGTGAGTTGGTGAGATCACAAATGGCACCTGAGGAAAGCGAGTGTGGTCATTACAAAGGAAGGGATGAATACTTTTTCAGACTCACAATTCTGCTTTTAATTTTTAGTAAATTATTGAGAAACTTTGGGATTTTTCTTTTGATTTGATATGATGCCCAATGTTTTGTAGATTAGCGCAATAAATTCTACTTCAAAATATTTAGAAAATGGCAGAGTAAAACATGAAAATACTGTATTTGTGCGGACTGAATACTGTTTCAATGCACTGTATTTTTCCTTAAGATTCATTTTCTTGCAGGCACTTACAGAAATGCAACATCAATTGTGAAAAACTTCCCAGAAAGACTGACAAACAATCAAAATGCAAAAGACAAATTGTGCAGGAAATAATAAGACCAGAAGACAAAGGAGCAGAAGTAGGCCATTCAGCCCATGTTGAGAACATGAACTGTAAAATGTTCTGGAAAGTGAGACATTTCTGGGATCATTCTTGTGAACCTCCTCTGGACCTTTTCCAGTATCAACAGATCATTTATTTTCTTAGATAAGGGCCCAAAACAGCTGACAATACACAAGTGTCTCCAACTACCGTGAAATATCATCTTCAGTCATGGATTACAGCATTTTACCAACAACTGATGTCAGATTTACTGGTTTATAGTTTCTTGCCTTTTGCCTCCCTCCTTTCATCAAACTGGAGTAAGCTTTGTATTTTCCAGTGCCCCAAAGTTATTCCAGAATCTCATGATTCTTGAAGGATCATGACAAATGCCTGCACAAGCTCCTCGTCTACATCTATCAGATCCGAGGATTGTAGTCCATCTGTTCCAGGTGATTTATCTACCATCAGACTTCGGATTTCCAAGCACTTTCTCCTCAGTAATAGATCATTACTAATGCTTCATTATAAATCTTCGTTCCCCTGTTGGGACCCTGCACTCCCTCCTTCCTGCTGCCAACACCCTGCAGATCCACATCTCCTTCCCTGAATGGTGAGGACCCTCACTCACACCCACTCTCTCAGCTGAACTTCAACCGGCTACACAACATCAACAACGGTGACAGCACCTCCTTGTCTCAATCAATGCTATGGACACCTTCATCCCCTCATTGTTCTGCTGCACCATCTCCAACCCTGTCAGTAAGCAGAGCACAGTGGCAACCTGAAGTGGAGCAGTAGTGCAGTTCTGTCCTGTTCATGTCTGGGATGCGGACAGAGGGAAGGGAGGGAAAAAGGGTCTCCCTGGATCAATCCCATTCTACTTGGGAATGGTTAGGGTGGGGTGTCAGTAATGTCTACCTGAGTCTTTCCCACTCTCACGTGCGATGGTTAGTTTGAGTGTGGGAAATGTCCGCCTGGGTCTGTCCCACTCTCACGGATATGGGTCAGGGTTGGGAATGACTGAATGGGTTTGTCTCGCTCTAAATGGGGATGTGTCAGGGTGGGAAATGTCTGCCTGGGTTTGTCTTTCTCTCACTGGGGATGGGTCAGAGTGGGGGTGGGTAATGTCTGTCAGGGTCTGTCCCAGTCTCAGAACACGGGAGCGTGGTGACAGTCAGGAAGCGGGCAGGGGTTAAACAGACAGTACAGATGAAACCTTTGGTCACTCCCCCTTTGGCAACTCCAGTTTAGATGAACTGGTCTGTTGATCTAAACTGGACTCCTTCCAACCCATCACGCTACCCTCCCTTACAAAGATTGTTTCCACCATGAAACCTGCAACCTGCCCCTTTGACATTGCCCCCACTGCCCTTCTGAAAGGTGTCTTTGACGTAGCCGGTCCCAGCATCCTCTCGTAAACACAAAATAATCTGCAGATGCTGGGACCAAAGCAACACTTACAACACGCTGGAGGAACTCAGCAGGTCAGGCAGCATCCGTGGAAATGACGTTTCGGGCCGGAACCCTTCATCAGGACTGTAGAGGGAAGGGGCAGAGGCCCTATAAGGAAGATGGGGGAGGTTGGGAAGGAGAAGGCTGGTAGGTTCCAGGTGAAAAACCAGTAAGGGGAAAGACAAAGAGGTGGGGATGGGGGAGGGGAAGCAGGGAGGGGATAGGCAGGAAAGCTGAAGAAGGAATAGGGGAAAACACAATGGGTAGTAGAAGGAGGCGGAACCATGAGGGAGGTGATAGACAGCTGGAGGAGGGGGCAGAGTGAAATAGGGATAAAGGAAGGGAGGGGGAGGGAATTACCGGAAGATGGAGAATTCTATGTTCATACCAATGGGCTGGAGACTACTTAGAGGGTATATGAGGTGCTGTTCCTCCAACCTGAGTTTAGCCTCATCACGGCAGTAGAGGAGGCCATGTATGGACATATCTGAATTGGAATGGGAAGCAGAGTTGAAGTGGGTGGCTACTGGGAGATCCTGTCTGTTGTGGCGGACGGAATGGAAGTGCTCTACGAAGCGGTCCCCCAACCTGCGTCGGGTTTCACCGATGTAGAGGAGGCCGCACCGGGAGCACCGAATGCAATAGGTGACCCCAACAGACTCACAACTGAAGTGTTGCCTCAACTGGAAGGACTGTTTGGGGCCCTGAATGGTGGCAAGAGAGGAGGTGTAGGGACAGGTGTAGCACTTACGCTTACAGGGATAAGTGCCGGGTGGGAGATCCGTGGGGAGGGACCAATCCCTGCAGAAAGCGGAGAGGGGTGGAGAGTGAAAGATTTGCTTGGTGGTGGGGGTCCTGTTGAAGGTGGCGGAAGTTGCGGAGGATAATGTGCTGGATCCAGAGGGTGCTGGGCTGGTAGGTGAGGACAAGTTGAACTCTGTCCCTGTTGTGGTGGTGGGAGGATGGGTTGAGGGCTGAAGCGTGGGAAATGGAGGAGATGCGGGTGAGGGCATCATTGATGACAGCAGAAGGGAAACCACGATCCTTAAAGAAAGACGACATTTGAGATGTCCTGGAATGGAAAGCCTCATTCTGGGAGCAGATGCGGTGGAGACGGAGGAACTGGGAACAGGGAATGGCATGTTTGCATGTGGCGTGGTGGGAAGAGGTATAGTCGAGGTAGTTATGAGAGTCAGTGGGCTTGTAGAAGATGTCAGTGGTCCATCTGTCTCCAGAGATGGAGATCGAGAGATCGAGAAAGGGGAGCGAAGTGTCCGAGATAGACCAAGTGAATTTGAGGGGTGGGTGGAAGTTTGAAATAAAGTCGATGAAAATGACAAGCTCAGCATGGGTGCAGGAAGCAGCACCAATGTAGTCGTAAATGTACCGAAGTTAAAGTTGGGGATCAGTACCAGCAACACACATCAAAGTTGCTGGTGAACGCAGCAGGCCAGGCAGCATCTCTAGGAAGAGGTACAGTCGTCATTTCAGGCCGAGACCCTTTGTCAGGACTAACTGAAGGAAGAGTTAGTAAGAAATTTGAAAGTGGGAGGTGGAGGGGAGATCCAAAATGATAGAATAGGTTTGGAGCACAGACTGTTCCACATAACCAACGAAGAGGCAGGCATAGCTGGGGCCCATGCGAGTTCCCATAGCTGCACCCTTAGTCTGAAGAAAGTGAGAAGAGCCAAAAGAGAAGTTATTAAGTGTGAGAACCAGTTCCGCCAACCGGAGGAGGGTAGTGGTGGTGGGGAACTGGTGAGGTCTATTATCCAGAAAGTAGCGGAGGGTTTTGAGGCCTTCTTGATGAGGAATGGAGGTGTATAAGGATTGGACATCCATAGTGAAAATGAAGCGGTTGGGACTGGGGAATTGGAAGTTATTGAAGAGGTGGAGGGCATGGGATGTATCCCGGATGTAGGTGGGGAGGGACTGAACTATGGGTGACAAAATGGAGTCCAGGTAGGCAGATACAAGTTCGGTGGGACAGGAGCAGGCAGAAACTATGGGTCTAGCTGGACAGTCAGGCTTGTGTATCTTGGGGAGGAGGTAAAACCAAGCGGTGCGGGGTGTGGGAATAATGAGTTTAGCGGCTGAGGATGGAAGGTCTCCGGAGTTGTTGAGGGCGGTGATGGTTCGGGAGACAATGGTTTGATGTTTTTTGGTGGGGTCCTGTTCCAGGGGTAAGTAAGAGGAGGTGTCAGAGAGCTGCCTTTTGGCCTCAGTGAGGTAGAGGTCCGTCCGCCAGACTACTACGGCACCACCTTTGTCTGCGGGTTTGATGGTGAGGTTGGGATTAGTGTGGAGAGAGTGGAGGGCAGTGTGTTCAGAGGGAGTGAGGTTGGAACAGGAGATAGTAGTGGTGAAGTTGAGATGGTTGATGTCTCGGCGACAATTAGAGATGAAGAGATTGAGAGGTAGGCGACGGAAGAAGAGTTCAGCATCATGGCAGGCACGGAACTCACTGAGGTGTGGACGGAGGGGGACAAAAGTGAGGCCCTTGCTGAGGACAGAACGTTCTGCCTCAGAGAGGGGAAGGTCAGAGGGGATGGTGAAGACACGGCAAGGGTTGGGACTGGGGTCGGAGGAGGGTGAAGAGTGGGAGTTCTCAGGAGGGAGAGGGGGGTTAGGATGTTCAGGGAGAGTGGGATGAGGGGAGGATCAGGGATCAAAGGACTGGAGGGGCAATGAGGGGTAGAGGGAAGGTTGGGAGTCTCGGAGAGGAAAGAGGGTGGTTGGAGAATAGGTCGGGCGGTAGAACCCAGCGGCAGTAAGAGGGGTCCCGGTCTGGAGTGGGCCGGGATCATGGTCCGAGCTGGATCTGGAGCTGGGGCTGGCGGAACCTGTAGCCTGCAGGGCCCCAGAACTGAGGTCGGAGTCGGAGGTGAGGGAGTCCATGGCCCGCCGGAGGCTGGTGCCCATGTCCGGGAAGCGATGGTTCCAGTCGGGGTCGCTCTGACTGGAATTAGTCAATTAGTCAATTGCTGCCCTACCTACACCAAAGGAACATCTTGGAAAGATTTCAGTCAGGTTTTAAGGCTTATCATAGCACAGAGTCTGCCCTGCTGAGAGTGTTCAATGATCTCCTCCTCTCTACCGACTCAGCTGACTCTGCCATCCTAATTCTTCTTGACCTCGGCACACAATTTGATGGTGTGGATCATGCCATGTTAATAGACAGTCTCCAGTGCGGGGTTGGTGTTGATGGCACTGCCTTGAACTGGTTCACATCCTACCTCATAAACAGAAGCTTCTCCGTCAACATAGGCAAATCTTCTTCTTTTCCGGCTAGTTTCACCTGCGGGTTCTCACAAGTTTCCATCCCAGGTCCCATTCTTTTCTCCATATACATGCTTCCCCTCGGCCAAATCATCCAAAATTACGACATTTGCTTCCAGTGTTATGCTGATGACACACAGCTTTATCCCCCCTTGAAACAAAGGTCCAGTCAGATCCACTCAGCCTCATGAATGGCCTTGAGGACATAAAGTGTTGGATGGCACAAAACTTCCTGCAGCTGAATGAAGGGAGGTCTGAAGTTGTCCTATTTGGCCCCCCTGACTCCATCAAAGTGATTGCCAACAGTCTTGGTGACCTGTCCACCCTTTTCAAACCCCATGTCAAAAACCTTGGTGTGATATTTGATATTGCCTTTAAGTTCAACAAGCAAGTTAATGCAGTAGTAAAAGCCAGCAGTAAAACCCCTTATTCTACTTCCAGCTACCTCAGGTCGGCTGACTAGGGGCTCCTGGCTGTCCCGTGATCTAAACTTAAGCTCAGGGGTGACCGTGGCTTTGCTGTTGTAGCCCCTAGACTGTGGAACAGCATTTCCCTCCCTATCAGATCTGCTTCCTCCACTGACTCTTTTAAGTGCAGGCTCAAAACTTACCTTTATCCACGAGCATTTGAATCGTCCTGATATGGCTGATTTTTGGCTTGTGCCAAGGCTCATGTGTAGTTTATTTTCTGCCTATAAGCTTTGTGTCTTGTTGTTTCTATCTGTGTTTCTTGATTTGTGACTTTAGCTACCTGTTATGGTTTGTACAGCACTTTGGTCAACATGGGTTGTTTCTAAATCTGCTTTATAAATAAATTTGACTTGACTTGACTGGGGTGTAGACCAACTGGTCTAGATGACTTATCTACCTACGACATTTCAGCTTTAAATTGGCAACAGTGATTACACTCACTTCTTCCCCTTGCTGGCAAAATTCTTATTCAGTTTGTTCACCATTCCTTTTTTCCCGTTACTACCTCTCCAGTGTCATTTCCAGCACTCTAATCTCCACTCTGCCTTCATTTTACTCTTTCTACCTCTGGAAGAAAAGCTTTCGGCACCCTCTTTAATATTATTGGCTGGCTTACCTTCAGATTTCATCTTTTCTCTCCTCATTGTTTTTCACTGGCTTTTGTTGCTTTGTAAAGCTTCCCAATCATTCAGCTTCCCTCTCTTTTCTGCTACTACTCTATGCCCTCCTTTTTGATTCTATGCTGTCTCTGACTTCCCTTGTCAGCCACGCTTGCCTCATCCTCCCTTTAGAATACTTCATCTTTGGGATGCATCTGCCCTCCACCTTCTAAATTGCCTCAAAAACTTCAGTCATTGCTGCTCTGCTGTCATTCTGGCTAGTGTCCCATTCCCATCAACTTTGGCCAGCTCCTCTTGGATGAATCTGTCATTGCCGTTGACCCACTGTAACAGTGATACATTGGACAGGGTGCAGAAGAGGTTCACCAGGATGCAGTCTGGATTAAAGGCATAAGTTACTGTTTAAGGAGAGGCCAAACAAACTTGGGTATTTTCTAAGGAGTGGTGGAGCTGAGGGGAGTATGATAATGTGTGATAAGATTACAAGGGACATAGATTGATAGCTGGTATCTTTCCCGCAACACACCCCTCCCCACCCCAGGGACAAACTGTCTAACAACGGAGGGCATTCATTTATAGAGATGAGGTGGAATTTCTTTACCCAGAGGGTGATGAATCTGAGCAATTCATTGGCACAGTTGGCTATATTTAAAACAGAGGTTGACATGTGCTTCATTAGACAGGGCGGAGAGGAAACTTCAGAGAGAGAAGGGTCAAGACAGGCAGATGGGACAGACTCAGGTGGGGGTTCTTGATTGGCAAGGGGCAGTGGGACTGACCACCAGTGTTTTCCACTCTCAGACATTCATTGACACCATTTCTCATCACTACATGTTTTACAAACAACAGATTTCAAAGTTGAAATTCAAAGTAAATTTATTTTCCAAGTACATGAACCATAATCTATCAGACGATCCATTTTCTTGCAGCTTCAGCAGCTCAACGCTCACCCCCAGCTCCGGGCAGGAAATGGGGCCGATTCCAGAGGGGGATGGTCTGGACTGGGGTGGGATATGGGGGGTGTCTGGGACCTCATGGGGGAACACTCCCTCCATCTTCGTCCCACCCACTCCTCCTCAGTCCCCATCCCTCTACACTCCCCTCCCTCCTCCCCGCCCACCCATCCCCCACCTCCCCCTCCCCTCCCCTCCCCCACTCCAACCCCCTCACCCTCCCCTTCTCCATCCGTCCCTATTCCTTCCTCTGCCCCCTCACCACCACATTCCCGTGCCGCTCCCTGACCCTCAACCGTCCCCTTCCCATTCTTCTCCACCCCTCCACCCTTCCTCCTTCCCCTCTGCCTCCCTCCCCATCTCCCTCCATTCCCACTCCCATCTTTCCACCTTCCTTGCCTCTCTATCTCCCCTCAACCCTCCACTTCCTCTCTCCCTTTACTTCTTCTCCCTCACTCCACCTCCACAGCAACACTCCTGCTGCTGCCCTTTACCTCACCCTCTCCTCAACCCTCTTCTTCCCCCTCCCACTCCTACCATCCTCCTACTCAGTCCCACTTGCCTCCTGTTTCCTCACCCACCCTCACCCTCAACCTACCCTTTCCCCTTCTGTTCCTTCACCCACCCTCCCCCTCAACCTACCCCTTCCCCTCCTGTTCCTTCACCCACCCTCCCCCTCAACCTACCCCTTCCCCTCCTGTTTCCTCACCCACCCTCCCCCTCAACCTACCCCTTTACCTCCTGTTCCTTCATCCACCCTCCCCCTCAACCTACTACTTTTTCTCACCTTCTTCCCTCTCCTCCTCACTCCCCCTCTTCCACCCACTCTACCCCCACCCCCTCCATCCATCACCCCAACTGTATGTGCGTTTACAGGTGTGTGAGAGAGAGGGGAGGGTGCAGATAAGGCTGGAGGGGATGGGGAGGAATCAGAGGGATGGGGAATGCGGTGGAGATGGAGGGAGGAGGGGGAAGCAGGGAGGGTAGGTCTCTATCTCACACACACAAAACACAAAAACACATACAGTTGAGGGGATGGAGGGTAGGGGAGGGAAGGAAGCTGAGAGGTTGGGAAGAGGGAATTGAGGTGAGGGACGAGCAGAGGCAGGAGGGATGGAGAAAGAGGGAGAGGAAGGAGGAGGATGGGAGGGGAAGGGGAGAGTGAGGGAGGGGAGGGGAAGGTGTGGGAGATGGGGAGGGGGAGGAATAGGGAGGGAGTGGTGGAGTGGAGGGGAAGGGGAGGAGGAGGGAAGAAAGGGTTAGAGGAGATGGGGAGGGAGGGGGAGAGGGGTTCGGGGAGGGGAGAGGGAAGGGGAGTGTGGAGGAATGGGCAGGAGGAGGATGAAGGGAGGGCTCCCTGACAAGGTCCTAGGGGGGAAGGTGGGGAGGTAGATGGGGAAGTGTGTGGGAGCGGGAGGGAGGAAATGGGAGGGAGGGGTATGTGTATAGGAGAGGGAAGGGAAGAGGTGGGGCATGGAGGTGGAAGGAAAAGTTGAGGGGAGAGAGGGAGGGGAGACATATGTGGGGGAGGGATGGAAAGGAGGGTGGGGAATGGGTCGGGGAGGAGGAGGGAGGTGCTCCCTCACTGGAGGAACCAGGCAGTCGCAGTGAGGACAGCCAGGACATGGGGCAGGGTGAACCTGAGGGAGGGAATGGAGAGGTGAGGAGGAAGGGTAGGGTGAGGCCGGAAGCCAAAAATATGGTGTCACTGGTGGAGCTACTGAGAGGTGCTCTGGGATTGATCAGCCACTCATCGGACAACAAAAAAATCAGCTCGGGTAGATCTGAGCTGTTCTTCAGCTGATTGGTTGAGACAGAGCTGAAATGAGTCATCAAGCCAATCAGACTTGACGTTCTGTTGTCTATCAATCACCTCCTCCTCCCCGATCCCATTAAGTCTCCTAGAACAAGCTTATTGACTACAAGTGAGGGAAGCTATGAGCCAGTACTCATCGGTGATCAAAGTTGGAGAGGGTCAGAAAATTTAAATTCCTGGACATTGCAGACGATCTGTCTTGGGTCTCACTATTAAGTGCCATTACAAAAAAAGCATGGCAATAGTTCTACTTTCTCAATGTTTGCTAAGATTTGGCATATCATCAAAAACTTTGACAGGCTTATTGCTATGTGATACAGAGTATATTGACTGGCTGCAGCACGGCCTGGTATGGAAACACAATGAAAAGAAATGCCAACAAAATCAATGGGTGCAGCCCAGTCCATCATAGTTAAAGCCTCCCCAACACAGAGCACATCCACATGGAGTACTGTTGTAAGAAATAAGCATCCATCATCAAGGACCCCCACCATCCAGGCCATGCTCTCAGACTCCCCTAAAATATTTCATGTTCTGCCTTAAATCTATCACCTCTTGTTCTATTCTCACACAACCTGAGAGGAAAAAGCTTCTTCTGCATTATTAGGGGACTTAATATTGCAAGGGAACTTGGCAGAAGCTTACAAAATCAGGAGCAATATGAGTAAGGTGGTCCGTCATTGTCTTGTCTGTGTGTTCATCTACGCAGTGACAGGAACAGCACGGTCAATTTGCAGAGCTTGTCACTGAGGGGATTGGCCTATGCATATAATTTTATTTTGCGTAACTGTCTGTTTGCTTGCAGTCCAGAATGAGATGGTATGTTTTGTAATTTCGCTCCAGAGGATGTTTCATTTGACAGTAATTAAGCTGAGCTTGAACTTAAATTCTTTTTCCCAGGCTGGGGAGTCCACAGCTAGATGTCACAGATACAAGATAAGAGAGCAGAGTTTAAAAGAGAGCTGTATGGTAATTTCTTACACAGAGGACACTGAGTACTTGGAATGAGCTGCCAGGGAATCTTGTTGAGACGGTACAATTGCAATATTTAAGAAGCATTTGGATGGATACAGGAAGGGAGTTTCTTGGAGGGCTATTGTTCAACATGAGTAACTGGGACTAGCTGAGACAATACTGCGGTCCACATGGACGAGTTGATCTAAACAGTCTGTTTCCATGCTGTATTGCTCTCTGACTCTTTTCAACCTTCCCCTATAACTCAGGTACTCAAGTCCTGGCAACATCCATGTCAATTTTCTTTCCTGTAGGTAGATGACCAGAACTACTCACAATACTCTAGGTTCAGCCTCACCAACATCCCAGTTCATGTGATGCAACCTTTGATATCCTTCCTCGCTGTCCACTCTGTTCCCAATCTTGGTGTCATGCACAAATTTGCTGATCAATTATCACCCAGATTATTGGTATAGATGTCAAACAACGACAGACACAGCACTGATCCCTGTGGCACCAGTCACAGGCATTTAGACACAAATTTCTTGTTTAATCTTCAAAAAGCTTTAAGATTGGTTAGACATGACCTACCACGCATGAAGCCACTTTGGTTTACCGTAAATAAGCCCTGTCTATCCAAATACAGCAGATTCTGGTTTATTTAGGCACATTGGGACCGGTACACACTAGTCCAATTAAGAGGTTGCCTAATTAAACAAATTTTCATGGAAATAGTTTAAAAAAGACAAACTCCCGTTTAACTGAGTAACAAACTGAAGTACAGAACAAATTAGAACACTACCACTACGACTACAGTACTATAAAACTGTGTTTCATTCCCTGATCGTTACTGACAGAGAAATTCACATAGAGAACGCTGCTGTGTTCTTTTGATTGACTGTAAATTAACAAAATCACCGTGGACACCAAGTGCAGATAATGGACTGCCTTCATTGCCTTCCTGCATGAAATAATATTGTAATCCAACAATAAATTTCCCAGCATCCTGTGTCATCACGGGCTCATGTTCAGATGTGTCACCTTCATCACGAGCTGTATTGTCTGATGGCCACACAAGTGTCCTCTCTATTATGTACACCTCTATCATGCCTCTTCTTATCCTCCTTCTCTCCAAAGAGTAAACCCGAGCTCCTTTAATCTCTGATCATAATCCATACACTCTAAACCAGGCAGCATCCTGGTAAATCTCCCCTGTACTCTTTCCATTGCTTCCACATCCTTCCTATAGTGAGGCGACCAGAACTGGACACAGTACTCCAAGTGTGGTCTAACTGGAGTTTTGACTCTTAATCTCTATCCCTCGACTTATGAAAGTTAACACGCCATGAGGTTTCTTAACTACCCTTTCTACTGGTGAAGGAACTTTTAGAGATCTGTGGACATGTACCCCCAGATCCTTCTGTTCCTCCACACTACCAAGTATCCTGCCATTTACTTTGTACTCTGCCTTGGAGTTTGTCCTTCCAAAGTGTAACAGCTCATACTTCTTGGGGTTGAACTCCATCTGCCACTTCTCAGCCCACTTCTGCATCCTATCATTGTCTCTCTACAATCTTCGACAATCCTCTACACTAGCTACAACACCGCCAACATTTGTGTCATCTACAAACTTGCCAACCCACCCTTCCACCCCCACATCCAGGTCGTTAATAAAAATCGCGAAAATTAGAGATCCAGAACCGATCCTTGTGGGACACCACTAGTCACAACCCTCCAATTCGAATGCCCATAGATCCTATCTCTAAGAATCTTTTCCAACAGCTTTCCCACCACAGACGTAAGGCTCACTGGTCTATAATTACCCGGACTATTCCTACTACCTTTTTTGAACAAGGGGACAACATTCGCCTCACTCCAGTCCTCCGGTACCATTCCGGTGGGCAACAAGGACATAAAGATCCTAGCCAGAGGCTCAGCAATCTCTTCCCTCACCTCGTGGAGCAGCCTGGGGAATAATCCTTCAGGCCCCGGGAACCTATCCATCCTAAAGTATTTTAACAACTCCAACACCTCCTCTCCCTTAATATCAACATGCTCCAGAACATCAACCTTACTCATATAGTCCTAACTCTCCCGGGAGCGGGGAGAAGATGGCAGCACCATGGCAGTGCGTGCGGCCACGTCGGTGATGATATCTGTTATCTGTCAGGTAGAGGACTGTGCACAATTCTGATTTGATGGAGAAAGACGTGAGAGCACGGAGGAACATCTGGAAAATTTCTGAAATGCCCACTTCGCAGCCGCTGCTACTGTGTGGTAACCAGAATCTCCGGTGCTGAAGGCCTCGAAATCCTCGGTTTTGCGTGTTTCAGCAGCCGGGGCGAGGTCGAAGGCGCTCGGCAGGGGATGGCGCTCAGGAGGCTGTATCGAAGAGGCTGATCAGAAGCTCCAAGTTTTCGGATGGATGGACGGGGTCGGCTGTGATCGGCTGCTTCCAAGGTATCGGCAAGTTGACGGTGCCTGGAGGTTTATGGCAGGGAGTTTCTCCCTTTTGCCGCCTGCTATCAGGGACTCAGGGACTTTGAGACTTTTTTTACTGTGCCCATGGTCTGTTCTTCATCAAATTATGGTATTGATTTGCACTGCTGTAAATATAC
The DNA here is from genome assembly GCF_030028105.1 of Mobula birostris. NCBI lineage: Eukaryota > Metazoa > Chordata > Chondrichthyes > Myliobatiformes > Myliobatidae > Mobula > Mobula birostris. The sequence continues at coordinate 209,577,157 of NC_092373.1, forward strand.
GTTATAATTATGTGGTTCTGTCAGTGTTAGTCTTTGGTCTGTCCTGCTTTCTGTATTATTACTCTGGAGAAACATTGTATCATTTCTTAATGCATGTATGCATTTCTAAATGACAATTAAAGAGGACTGAGTGTTCTCATAATGTAAAACCGTAATCAAGTTCCCTCTCATTGGCGAATACCGAAGAGAAGTATTCATTGAGGACCTCGTTCACTTCCACAGCCTCCATGCACATCTTCCCACCTTTATTTCCAATCAGTCCACCTGCCTTCACTCCTGTCATCCTTTTGTTCTTCGCATAATTGAAGAATGCCTTGGGGTTTTCCTTTATCCTACTAGCCAAGGCCTTCTTGCACTTCTCAGCCCCTTCTTAAGCTCCTATCTTGCTTCCCTATATTCCTTAATAGACCCATCTGATCCTTGCTTCCTAAACCTCATGTATGCTGCCTTCTTCCACCTGACTAGATTTTCCACCTCACTTGTCACCCATGGTTCCTTCACCCTACCACTCTTTATCTTCCTCACCGGGACAAATTTATCCCTTACATCCCGCAAGAGATCTCTAAACATCGACCACATGTCCATAGTACATTTCCCTGCAAAAACATCATCCCAATTCACACCCACAAGTTCCAGCCTTATAGCCTCAAAATTTGCCCTTCCCCAACTAAAAATTTTCCTGTCCTCTCTGATTCTATCTTTCTCCATGATAATGCTAAAGGCCAGGGAGCGGTGGTCACTGTCCCCCAGATGCTCACCCACTGAGAGATCTGTGACCTGACCCGGTTCATTACCTAGTACTAGATCTAGTATGGCATTCCCCCTGGTCGGCCTGTCCACATACTGTGACAGGAATCCCTCCTGGACACACTTAACAAACTCTGCCCCATCTAAACCCTTGGAACTAATCAGGTGCCAATCAATATTCGGGAAGTTAAAGTCACCCATGATAACAACCCTGTTATTGTTCCACCTTTCCAAAATCTGCCTCCCAATCTGCTCCTCGGTATCTCTGCTGCTACCAGGGGGCCTATAGAATACTCCCATAGAGTAACTGCTCCCTTCCTATTCCTGACTTCCAGCTATACTGACTCAAAAAGGATCCAGCTACATTACCAATTGTTTCTGTAGCTGTAATAGTATCCCTGACCAGTAATGCCACCCCTCCTCCCCTATGCCCCCCCCAGCCCTTTTAAAGCACTGAAATCCAGGAATATTGAGAATCCATTCCTGCACTGGTGCCAGCCAAGTTTCTGTAATGGCCACTACATCATAATTCCATGTATGTATCCAAGCTCTCAGTTCATCACCTTTGTTCCTGATGCTTCTTGCATTGGGGTACACACATTTCAGCCCTTCTACCTTACTGTCTTTACACCGTTTATTCTGCTTCTCTTTCCTCAAAGCCTCTCTGTATATTAGATCTGGCTTTAGTCCATGCACTTCTTTCACTGCCCTATCGCTCCGGGTCCCATTCCCCTCGCAAATTTATTTAAACCCTCCTAAACCTTGCTAGCATGTAAAATTTTATTTTTAAATCTGTTGAAATCTAGCCCTGTGGATTCACTAAATGGTATAGAACATAGAACATAGAATAGTACAGCACAGTACAGGCCCTTCGGCCCACAATGTTGTGCCAACCCTCAAACCCTGCCTCGCATATAACCTCCCACCTTAAATTCCTCCATATACCTGTCCAGTAGTCTCTTAAACTTCACTAGTGTATCTGCCTCCACCACTGACTCAGGCAGTGCATTCCACGCACCAACCACTCTCTCAGTAAAAAATCTTCTTCTAATATCCCCCTTGAACTTCCCACCCCATACCTTAACGCCATGTCCTCTTGTATTGAGCAGTGGTGCCCTGGGGAAGAGGCGCTGGCTATCCACTCTATCTATTCCTCTTAATATCTTGTACAACTCTATCATGTCTGCATCATTACATTGCGACTCTTAAACTCTATCCCTCGACTTATGAAAGCGAACACCCCATAAGCTTTCTTAACTACCCTATCTACCTATGAGGCAACTTTCAGAGATCTGTGGACATGTACCCACAGATCTCCCTGCTCCTCCACACTACCAAGTATCCTGTCATTTACTTTGTACTCTGCCTTGGAGTTTGCCCTTCCAAAGTGTACCACCTCACACTTCTCCGGGTTGAACTCCATCTCCCACTTCTCAGCCCACTTCTGAGTTTTTTTATTAATCAGAGCATTGAGTATAGGAGTTGGGATGTAATGTTGAATTTGTATAAGGCATTGGTAAGGCCAGATTTGGAGTATTGTGTACAGTTCTGGTCACCGAATTCTAGGAATGATGTGAATAAAATTGAGAGAGTACAGAGGAGGTTTACTAAAATGTTGCCTGGGTTTCATCTCCTAAGTTACAGAGAAAGGTTGAACAAGTTAGGTCTTTATTCTTTGGAGCGTAGAAGGTTGAGGGGGGACTTGATAGAGGTGCTTAAAATTATGAGGGGGATTGATAGAGTTGACGTGATTAGACTTTTTCCATTGAGAGTGGGGAAAATTCAAACAAGGGGGCATGGGTTGAGAATTAGAGGACAAAAGTTTAGGGGTAACATGAGGGGAACTTCTTTACTCAGAGAGTGGTAGCTGTGTGGAATGAGCTTCCAGCATAAGTGGTTGAGGCAGGTTTGATGTTGTCGTTTAAAGTTAAATTGGATAGATATATGGACAGGAAAGGAATGGAAGGTTATGGGCTGAGTGCAGGTCGTTGGGAATAGGATAGGGTAAGAGTTCGGCACAGACTAGAAGGGCCGAGAATGCCTGCTTCCGTGCTGAAATTGTTATATGGTTATACGGTTCTGCATCCTATCAATGTCTCTCTGCGATCATCGACAATCCCTTACACTATCTACAACATCACCAAACTTTGTGTCATCTGCATACTTGCCCACCCACCCTTCTAGCCCCACATCCAGGTCATTAATAAAAATCATGAAAAGTAGAGGACCCAGAACAGATCCTTGTCAGACACCAGTAGTCATAACCCTCCAATCTGAATGTACTCCCTCCACCACGACCCTCTGCCTTCTGCAGGCAAGCCAATTCTGAATCCACCTGGCCAAACGTCCCTGGATCCCATGCTATCCCATGTATTAATAACCCCTGGCCTGTGCTGCGTGATGTTTCATTCCGAGAGATCGCCTGTAGCACAGGGGGACAGAAAGCTGGACAGAGAAAATGTCTGCAATGTTGGATGGGTATCTGAGCGTGGAGAGAATGTTGTACATGTTCATTGCCTTCATTGGCGTTCCTGGTGAGTGAGTAGAGCAATTCATGTTTGGTAGTTATGTGAGCTAACCAGTGTGAACCTGTTTATGATCATTTAACAAGCTTTCAAAGATGATAATTGTACAAATATCTTTCAGACATATGGATCCTGAGTTTTCAATTGTGACAGGGTCCTGAATTACTACTATAAACTGTGCTCGATTACCCCTATGAACTGTGCTTTTGAAAAGAGAGAGAGAGAGAGAGAGAGAGAGAGTTATTTAAGACCAACATGTGGTTTTGAAAAGAGAGAGAGAGACAAAGAACTGATTAACTTTTGGGTTTCTGCTGAGCTCAGAGCTCGTAAGTCACTATGGTGATCGAGGGCGGCATTATTTGATGGACGATCGAAGTCATGATTTTTCGGCAGCGCGTTTATACTTCTCAAGGACACTTGCCTGCCTGTACATTTCTTACACAGTCAAAGGAAGGAGGAGTTATTTGAATGATGGTTCGTACTCAGTACGGTGAGATAAATAGGGGGTCAGATGGTATAGACCTCGGACACATGTTTTGGACACTGAATGAGCTTTGTTGTGCCCGCAGGAGAAGTGGGTTTTTGGAGGATTGATCAGGCAGATCGATCAGTCGGTCTTGCAGTGTGAAAAGGCCGCGACTGGTGGGGAGTTGTCCATGTGTCTAACCCTTGCTTGAGTTGATAGCTCCACCACAGAAAACCGGTCCCCTTTGTTGTGGTCACAGTTGGTGACTTTTAAAGGATTTTGGAGGACAACAAGAAGATCGACGGGGTCAGCTCACCTGAAGACTCAAATCTCTCTCTCTTCTCTCCATCACTACTCAACTCAACACCACGAACTGAACTGAACTGAACTTTACTCATCATTGTAAGACTGTATCTTTTTTACACCTAGACTTAAGGAAGCTTGGTTTGTCATATATTTCCACACCTACTGATTTACTTACTTATAGATATAATCATTGCTAACCTGTTTGATTTATCTACATTTATATCATCGTATTGCGTAGTTACTAATTAATATTATTGGTTAATAGCAATACTGGACTCCAAAGTGTTTTCTCATCTCTGCTGGTTCTTTATTCCCGTCACGGGGTACGTGACACAATATTGTAATTTTTCATATTTAGTGACAAGCAGAACTTAACCTCAGTCTCTCCTGTAATCCTTGGGATTGACTCGAATGTTGTTCTTGCCTTTAATGATGCCTTGTCCAGACTTCTACCAGTGCTTGTACAGACAGTTCTCCGGGAAGTTGAGACTGAGAGGGTTTGAATTGAATTGAATTGACTTTATTTCTTACATCCTTCACATACATGAAGGTTAGGGTTAGTAATTTACACGGATTTATAATGAATAGAACAAACAATGTAACATAGAAATACACTCAACTCAGCATGAATTAATCAGTCATATGTCCTGGTGGAAGAAGCTGTCACGGAACCTGCTGGTCCTGTGTTTGATGCAGCGGCACAGTTTTCTGGATGGTAGCAGCTGAAAGAGATTGTAGTTGGGTGACTTGGGTCCCCAATGATCCTTCTTTGTAAATGCCCTGAATCATGGGAAGTTCACAACTACAGATGCTGGGCTGTCCGCACCACCCTCTCCAGAGTCCTGTAATTGAGGGAAGTGCAGTTCCCACACCAGGCAGTGATGCAGCCAGTCAGGATGCTCTCAACTGTGCCCCTGTAGAAAGTTCCTAGGACTTGGGTGCACTTACAAAACTTCCTCAACCATCTGCGATGCAAGAGGCGTTGTTGTGCCATTTTCACAACACAGCTGGTGTACAGGTCACATGAATTTCTCGGTAATTGGATGCACAGGAACTTAAAGTTGTTTACCCTCTCAACCCCAGATCCTTTGATGTTAATAGGGGTTATCCCGTCTCTATTCCTCCTGTTATCCACAACCTGCTCCATTGTCTTTCCGACGTTGAGGGAGATACTCTTTTCTTGACACCACTGTGTCAGAGAGAGGACTTCTTTCCTGCAGGCCACCTTGTTATTGATTGAGATTAGGCCAATCAATGTAGTGTTGTCGGCAAATTTAATTAGCAGATTAGAGCGGCGGATGGAGACACAGTCATGGGACTTTGTCGAGAGTTATCCCAGTGCTAGGAACAGGATGCTCTCCAGGAAAGGGTGAGTGGGAGGTTTTTAATGGGATCTTGTCCAGAGTTGTCCCACTGCTTGGGACAGGCAGCTCTCCAGGAAGTGAGGCCGGTAGGGTTTTACTGGGACTTTGTTCAGATTTGTCCCAGTGTTGGGGACAGGCAGTTCTCCCGGAAGGTGAGACTGGGAGTGATTTACATTGTAAAGTTCGTTTCTGATTTATTGATCAGAATAAACCCTTGGTCCTGTGTTTCACGTCTCCCTGTGGACTCAGTCACAGTCGCACTCCATTGCTTGTTGGTCAATAATTGGGTCTGATCACCTGAACAAGTGTCCATGGATTTGCTGACGAGAGGAATTGAACAGAACTGTGCTGTAGAATTAATCCATTAACGGAGCAACTCAGTCTCAGGTCACCAAGTTGTTCCTGCTTTTCCCCTGAGATCCGTCATAAATTGAGGCGTCATTTCGTCCCGAAGAAGGGTCTCAGCTGAAACGAGAGTTTCTTGATCTACACGTATGCAGCCTGACCTGTTCAGTTTTTTTTCCAAAAATACTTTATTCAGAAATATTACAAAATAAAAATAATTACATACAGGAAAAGAAAACCATTCGTTGACTGTGAGTCCTTATTCAATACAGTTATTAACAATAAAAATTTTGCGTTGACTCTGTTCATTTACAAATGAAAGATGTTTACAGTAAATCATGCGTTTACTCTCAACCCTTGGTCAAGAGTTAAGACTTATTAACAATCAAAATTTTCAACAATAAAGGCAGGCAATGGCTCTAATACTTTCCCAAATTAACAATTCCACCCACTCCTTGGGCACCATGTTGATTATCTGTCCACACCGCTGATGAGGGTAGGTCTCCTCCCCACCCAACCTCTCCCCCTCCTACGGGTGATGAACGTTAAACTGTGGTCCCTCCCCACCGGGCCTTCGCGGTGGCTGCACCAACTTTGAGTGCATCCCTCAGAACGTACTCCTGCAGACGAGAGTGTGCCAGTCGGCAGCACTCCGTCACGGACATCTCCGTCAGCTGGCAGACCATCAAGTTTCGGGCCGACCAAAGAGCATCTTTCACCGAATTGATGATCTGCCAGCAGCACCGGATGTTGGTCTCCTCCAGTATTTTGTGTGTGTTGCTCCCCTCTGTATCCCTTCTCGGACTCCACAGGTGCTGAGTTTCTAGAGGCCTGGTCAGTCACAGTTACATCAGTGAAACCGGCCCCATCAGCGACTGGAATCGGGATCAGCAATGATCATTGTTGTTCATGTAGCTTGTTTTTATCGCAAATTTTTGCCCACACATCGTCTTATCTCCACTCTGAAAGAGGCAGGGCAGAGGCAGAGTGACCCGGGTCTGATGTTAGATCCATAGCCGTTCACACAAACTCTCAGTGCTGATCTTTAGCTGAAACCCGCTCCCCTGTTAATTTCCGGAGAATGTGCTCAGTAATGCCCCGCGTCTCTCTCACTCCCCCCGGTGAATTTAGTGTCGATTATGATGCGGTCCCGGGGGGGCTGCGGCTTCCCTACCTGCACCACTCTGTTGGCGATGGCAGCGGCCAATCTTCTGGCCATTGTCACCGAGGGCATTTTATATCAAATCAGATTCTATTACTTCCGGTGGAGTTTTCTAAACATCACCCCTGTGCAGAGTGTTATCGGTATACTCAGGTTCACAGCTACACACTGTTCTGTCTGGTTCACCGTCACTTTCACCTTTGATCGGTTCGTCGCCATTCGCTGGTAGAAGCTGAAAACAAAATATTGCACCGGGAAAACTGCGGCTGTGGTTCTAACAACAACCGGCGTACTGTTCTATTTGCAAAACGTTCCCCGCTACTTCACATGGGAACCCAGGATGATAATCGGCAATGTGATCTCAGGGAGAATGTCTTCACTGACCCCTGGTGGGTAGTATATGATTGGCAGGATACGGTTTTAACTCCATTAATCGCTTTCGCTGGGATCCTGCTGCTCAACGCTCTGACAGTCAGAAACATTTTAGTGTCCAGTCGGGTCCGTAAGGGGCTGAAGGGTCAGAGCAAGGGGGAGAACCGCAGTGACCCGGAGATGGAGAGCAGGAGGAGGTCTGTGGTTTTACTCTTCGCCCTCTCCGGCAGCTTCATCCTCCTGTGGATGACAAACGTTGTGACGTTCATTTATTATCAGTTCTCAGGAAAAGGATACAATCTCAATGATTCTGAGTGGATCTTTACCTGCATCGGGTTTTTTGCTGAGGAACTTCAGCTGCTGCACGAACACATTTATCAGGTTATCAGTGCGGTGAAATATCCATTCACCTCGGTGTTTCAGTTCATTCGTAAAGCCGCGTCCCGAGCACAAGCCAGTGTCAGCTGCAGTATTTCCAGTCCGCACTCCGGTTCCTCACATTCACTGCCTGATCTCCGAGGTGTTATACCCGGGCGGATTGTCCCATCGACCGGCAACTGCGTGTGTGTGTGTGTGTGTGTGTGTGTGTGTGTGTGTGTGTGTGTGTGTGTGTGTGTGTGTGTGTGTGTGTGTGTGTGTGTCTTGGGGGGAGGCGTGGCGTAAAGCACAGTCCAAGCCACTCATGGGCCTCTCCAGATATCTGTCGGATGACGCACAAACATTGGTCCGTGGATATGTGCATCTATTCCCATTCATGCCTAAAAACCTCACAGTCAGAGGACTAGTCCAATGCTGGTTGGCTAATCGGAGATCAACCACACCACCCTCCGTCTTTCCCTTTTTAGGGTTGTCCAAGGTGAAGAAATACGGCGTGCTTTGGATGAATGGCAGTTCAAAATCCAACTTAGAGGTGCACTGGGGTGTGGGGTACAGAATTCATACATAAAACCCTATCTACTTGTCATTTTTCAAATGAATGCTAAATTACCCCAAAACTCGATAGATTGTAAGTCATGAAGCACAGTACGTTAAATTGAAGTTGAATCCATAACCCAGTAAAGATTTTGACATGAAAACCATCAACCCCCAAAGATTGCACTGAAGCCTGCACATCATTTCTTTCAATCTTGTATGTTTCGCATTGAAAGAGTATGTGATCAACTGTTTCATAATGAGAAAACTTACGCAACTTGGAATTACCGTATATCTTGACATGGACAAATTTCCTCCACCCACTGTAAGCCGAGAATGATGGCAACAAATTCTGCTGTGTATCCTGATAAATGGTTGGTAAGTTGTTTCTGTATCATTTACTGAAACAGCCACAACTAAATTCATAGAAACATAGAAACATTGAAAACATACAGCACAATATAGGCCCTTCGGCCCACAAAGCTGTACGGAACATATCCCTACATTAGAACTACCTAGGCTTTACCCATAGCCCTCTATTATTCCAAGCTCCATGTAGCCATCCAGGAGTCTCTTAAAAGACCCTGTCGTTTCCGCCTCCAGAACCGCTGCCGGCAGCCCATTCCATTCTCTGCGTAAAAAACTTCCCCCAACATCTCCTCTGTACCTACTTCCAAGCACCTTAAAACTATGCCCAGTCGAGCTAGCCATTTCGGCCCTGGGAAAAAGCCTCTGACTATCCACACGATCAATGCCTCTCATTATCTTGTGCACCTCTATCAGATCACCTGTCATTCTCCATTGCTCCAAGGAGAAAAGGCCGAGTTCACTCAACCTATCTCATGAGGCAGGCTCCCCAATCCAGGCAACATCCTTGTAAATCTCCTCTGCACCCTTTCTATGATTTTCATGTCCTTCCTGTAGTGAGGCGACCAGAACTGAGTACTCCTACTGGGGTCTGCTGAGGGTCCTATACAGCTTCAACATTACCTCTCGGCTCTGAAACTCAGTCCTACAATTGATGAAGGCCAGGGCACTGTATGCTTTCTTAACCACAGAGTCAACCTGCGCAGCAGCTTTGAGTGTCCTATGGACTCGGACCCCAAGATCCCTCTGATCCTCCACACTGCCAAGAGTCTTGCCATCATATTGAACCTGCCAAAATGAACCACCTCATACTTATTTGGGTTGAACTCCATCTGCCATTTCTCAATCCAGTTTTTCATCCTATCAATGTCCCGTTGTAACCTCTGACAGCCCTCCACACTACCACAACACCCCCAACCTTGGTGTCATCAGCACAATTTCTTAGTTAAATTATCATTTGATCCATCTGTAGAAATGGTTAACAGATCATAATGATTTTTAATAATATACTGATGAATCAACAGAATCTTAGGCATAATAGAATCCTTATACTTCAGCGGCCCCCAGCCACCGGGCCGCGAGGAAACGATATGAGTCAGGTGTGCCTTTCCTCATTCCTGGTCACGCACTGTTGAACTTGAACGCACGCGAGATCATTACGCGCGCGTCATCCATGTCAGCGCGGGAAGAAGATCAACTCCTGGAGCTTGCAAATGACGGTGGGCTAAAAAGTATGTTTGACATAACATCTCTGCCGGCATTCTGGATCAACGTCAAGGTTAAATATCCTGAGATAGCCACGAAAGCACTGAAAACATTGCTTCCATTTCCAGCATATCTCTGCAATGAATGCAACGAAAACCAAATTGCGGAATAGACTGGACATAAGGAACCCCCTTCGAGTATCGCTGTCTCCCATCACCCCTCGACAGGACCGTCTTGTTGCAGGGAAACTAGCCCAGGGCTCCCACTGATTCAGCGATATTGGTGTGTTGCAATGATTTTGTATGTTCATACGGGGAAAATATGTGCTGTGTGTTTAATATCCAAACGTTACTTAAAACGTTATGATGCTATTGACTTATAAGTGACTTATATAACCATATAACAATTACAGCACAGAAACAGGCCATGTCAGCCCTTCTAGTCCGTGCCGAACGCTACTCTCACCTAGTCTCACCGACCTGCACTCAGCCCATAACCCTCCATTCCTTTCCTGTCCATATAGCTATCCAATTTTTCGTTAAATGATAATATCGAACCTGTCTCAACCACTTCTACTGGAAGTTCGTTCAACATTTATTTCAAGCTCCCCTGTCCTCCCCTGATAATTGACTTATCACTATATTCATGCGAGAAAATATGCGCTGTGTGTTTAATATTAAATTCGTTAGATAAACCTTTTTAGAAACGAAATTGAGTGCATTAGCCACTTATTACCTATATTCCGGTTGTGATTAAACCGCCCCCCCCGTATACAATCGTCAAAAACGATTTGTGGAAAAAAAATCGGCACTTTCACGCATGTGCAAATCACTCATGCGCACTGGTGCCCGCGCAAGGCTTCATGGTCATTGTAGTCTTTCTGGGATAAACCCAACATATTTGACTGCTACTCTTGTCCATTGGCAACCCTAGACCACCCCCGGCCCCTCCACCCAGTCGGCCCGTCCGCAAGAATATTGTCAATATTAAACCGGTCCGCAGTGCAAAAAAGGTTGGGGATCCCTGCCTAACACGGTCTTCAAGGAGCTACAGCCGGATGCACCTCGTCTGGGTCTCCCAGTTCTCTAACAAAAGGAAACGAGTCAGAATGAGAATGGATAGTGACTGTCGCAAACAATAGAAAGTCTGCAGTCACGAAGGAAATATCCTCTTTTTTCAAAGCAAGGGGCTACCCTTCATCCACCATCAACGCTGCCCGCAACCGCATCCCTTCTATTTCACGCATGTCTGCTCTTACCGCATCCTCCTGCCACCCTACCAAGTGTTCCTCGTCCGCACCTACTACCCCACCAGCCTCCGCCCCAGCACATAATTCACCGAAACTTCTGCCAACTCCATTTCGATCCCACTACCAAAGACATCTTTCCCTCCCACCCACATCCTACTTTCCACAGCGATCCATTCCTACGCCACTCCCTTGTCCATTCGTCGCAACGGCACTGATCTCCCTCCTGGCACTTATCCTTGCAAGCGAAACAAGTGCTACACCTCTCCCTACACCTCCTCCCTCACTACCATTCAGGTCCCCAAACTGTACTTCCAGGTGAGGCAACACTTCCAGTTGGGGTCATATACTGTGTTCGGTGCTCCCGGTGTGTCTCCCGTATATCAGTTGGATCCGGTGTAGATTGGGAGGCCATCGCCGAGCATCAGCGCTCCGTCCGCTAGAACTAGCGGGACCTCCCAGTGACCACGCATGTTAATTCCACTTCCCATTCCTGTTCCGATATGTCCACTGTCGTTATGAAGCCACAGTTAGATTGGAGGAACAACACCTGCCTCCAACTCCTCCCCCCCCACCCACTTCAGCATTTCCTGTCCCTTTTCCACTTCTCATGTTAACTTCTTGCCCGCTCACGGCCTCCTTCAGGTTCTCCTCCCCACTCTTCTTTCTTCCATGATCTTCTGTTTCTTTCACCAATCAACTTCCTTGATCTTTGCTTCATCCCTCTCCCTCTCTCTGGCATCCTTCATGGTTCCATCTCCTTCTACTGCCCATTGTGCTTCCCCCTATTACTCCTTCACCTTTCCTGCCTATCACCTCCCTGCTTCCCCTCCCCGACCCCTTGATCTTTCCCCCTAATGGTTTTTCACCTGGCACCTACCAGCCTTCTCCTTCACACCCTCCCCCCACCTTCTTTATAGGGCTCCTGCCCCTTCCCCTACAGTGCTGACGAAGGGTTCCGGCCCGAAACATTGACTGTTCGTTTCCACGGATGCTGCCCGACCCGCTGAGTTCCTCCAGCATGTTGTGCGTGTTGCTTTGACCCCAGCATAGACATAGAACATAGAATAGTACAGCACGGTACAGGTCCTTTGGCCCACAATGTTGTGCAGACCCTCAAACCCTGCCTCCCATATAACCCCCACCTTAAATTCCTCCATATACCTGTCTAGCAGTCTCTTAAACTTCACTAGTGTATCTGCCTCCACCACTGACTCAGGCAGTGCATTCCACGCACCAACCACTCTCTGAGTAAAAAACCTTTCTCTAATATCCCCCTTGAACTTCCCACCCCTTATCTTAAAGCCATGTCCTCTTGTATTGAGCAGTGGTGCCCTGGGGAAGAGGCACTGGCTATCCACTCTATCTATTCCTCTTAATATCTTGTACACCTGTATCATGTCTCCTCTCATCCTCCTTCTCTTCAAAGAATAAAGCCCTAGCTCCCTTAATCTCTGATCATAATGCATACTCTCTAAACCAGGCAGCATCCTGGTAAATCTCCTCTGTACCCTTTCCAATGCTTCCACATCCTTCCTATAGTAAGGTGACCAGAACTGAACACAGTACTCCAAGTGTGGCCTAACCAGAGTTTTATAGAGCTGCATCATTACATCACGACTCTTAAACTCTATCCCTCAACTTATGAAAGCTAACACCCCATAAGCTTTCATAAAGCTTTCAAAAGCTTTCAAAAGGCTAACCTTTTTTAAAAAAGGAGGGAGAGAGAAACCGGGGAATTATAGACGGGTTAGCCTAACGTCGGTGGTGGGGAAACTGCTGGAGTCGGTTATCAAAGATGTGGTAACAGCATATTTGGAAAGCGGTGAAATCATCGGACAAAGTCAGATTGGATTTGTGAAAGGAAAATCATGTCTGACGAATCTCATAGAATTTTTTGAGGATGCAACTAGTAGAGTGGATAGGGGAGAACCAGTGGATGTGGTATATTTGGATTTTCAAAAGGCTTTCGACAAGGTCCCTCACAGGAGATTAGTGTGCAAACTTAAAGCACACGGTATTGGGGGTAAGGTATTGATGTGGATAGAGAATTGGTTAGCAGACAGGAAGCAAAGAGTGGGAATAAACGGGACCTTTTCAGAATGGCAGACAGTGACTAGTGGGGTACCACAAGGCTCAGTGCTGGGGCCCCAGTTGTTTACAATATATATTAATGACTTGGATGAGGGAATTAAATGCAGCATCTCCAAGTTTGCGGATGACACGAAGTTGGGCGGCAGTGTTAGCTGTGAGGAGGATGCTAAGAGGATGCAGGGTGACTTGGATAGGTTGGGTGAGTGGGCAAATTCATGGCAGATGCAATTTAATGTGGATAAATGTGAAGTTATCCACTTTGGTAGCAAAAATAGGAAAACAGATTATTATCTGAATGGTGGCCGATTAGGAAAAGGGGAGGTGCAATGATACCTGGGTGTCATTATACACCAGTCATTGAAAGTGGGCATGCAGGTACAGCAGGCAGTGAAAAAGGCGACTGGTATGCTGGCATTTATAGCAAGAAGATTCGAGTACAGGAGCAGAGAGGTACTACTGCAGTTGTACAAGGCCTTGGTGAGAGCACACCTGGAGTATTGTGTGCAGTTTTGGTCCCCTAATCTGAGGAAAGACATCCTTGCCATAGAGGGAGTACAAAGAAGGTTCACCAGATTGATTCCTGGGATGGCAGGACTTTCATATGAAGAAAGACTGGATGAACTAGGCTTGTACTCGTCGGAATTTAGAAGATTGAGGGGTGATCTGATTGAAACGTATAAAATCCTAAAGGGATTGGACAGGCTAGATGCAGGAAGATTGTTCCCCATGTTGGGGAAGTCCAGAACGAGGGGTCACAGTTCGAGGATAAAGGGGAAGCCTTTTAGGACCGAGATTAGGAAAAACTTCTTCACACACAGAGTGGTGAATCTGTGGAATTCTCTGCCACAGGAAACAGTTGAGGCCAGTTCATTGGCTATATTTAAGAAGGAGTTAGATATGGCCCTTGTGGCTAAAGGGATCAGGGGGTATGGAGGGAAGGCTGGTGCAGGGTTCTGAGTTGGATGATCAGCCATGATCATACTGAATGGTGGTGCAGGCTCGAAGGGCCGAATGGCCTACCCCTGTACCTATTTTCTATGTTTCTTTGTTTCTATAACTACCCTATCCACCTGTGAGGCAACTTTCAGGGATCTGTGGACATGTACCCCCAGATCCCTCTGCTTCTCCACATTACCAAGCTCTCAGGTTGACTGCACAAATGTGAGGAGCCCAGTGCTTGTCTTGGTCACCAACGTTACATCCGAAGTAGAGCTGATAGGCTTTCTTAATAAGTGCAATCATGGTGCGGCTGTGAGCCGTAAGCGTATACTCGCCACAGATGTAACACAGCTGTTGCGACATTGACGAGACATCTCTGCTGTATTAAATATTCCTGAAGACAATAAATCCTATTGTTAAGTATACTCACTATTGCCTGAACCACATGTGCATAAACATGCGGCCAAACAGCATCTGTAAACGTGAGCAGCTTTTACAGCCTGTCTGCCAGCATCTAACCTGACTAAGCATGCCCAGGCATGCTTAAGATTCTTCAGGACTGGAAAGGAAGGGAGGGAGTAAGAATGTGGGGGGAGGTGAGGTGATAGGTGAAACCAGGAGATGGGGAGTTGACTGGTGAGAGAGATAAAGGGCTGGAGAATAATAATAATAATACTTTATTGATCCCGAGTGGGAGATTCATTCGTTTCAGCAGCAAAATCTAAAAACACATTTAGCAGCGTGCAAACTGCGATAAAAACAAAATAGAGAATAATAATAGACAATAATAATGTATGAGTGTGTGATAATAATGAATGAAACAATAATGCAGAGACTATTGAACTAAGATGTGTGTTCTCCTGTCACAGAAAGATGAACTGTTGCATTTGGTAAGAAAGATGTTGTTATGATCCTGGTGGCAGTGGAACTGAGTGAGTCTGCTTGAAAGGGGTGGGGGCTCTATTGCCTATTCAGTAGGTCATTAAGAGGATGTGACAGATTGTCCATAATCGATAATAGTTTGCTTAGTGACCTCCTCTCCACCACTAACTCGGAAGAGTTAGGACTGATCCAGCCTTTTTGATGAGTTTATTTAGTCTTGCTGCTCCCCCAAAAGAAAACAACAAAGAAGACAGCACTCGGTACAACAGACTGGTAAAAGATCTGTACCAACCTGCCTCCTTAAAAAATAAAGTCTGCTCATCCCCTTCTTGTAAACAGCCTTGCTGGTGCTTTTCCAGTCATGTCTATTGTCAAGCTAAACCCCCAAGTATTTGTACTCCTCCACCACAGTAACCTCTTCTCCCAGAATATATACAGAACTCATCACAGTCTTCTTCCTCCTAAAATCAATCACCCTTTCCCTGGTTTTGTACATATTCAGGAGCAGGTGATTCCTCCCTCACTATTTCACAATCCTGTCCACTAGTCCTCTGTGCTCCGACTCCTGCTCATCTCTGATGCACCCAGCTACCGCAGAGTCATCAGAGAACTTCTGCAAGTGACAAGACTCAGAGTCACATTGAAAGTCTGAGGTGTTCAGTGTGAACAGAAACGGAGACAGGATAGTCCTTTGTGGGGCTCCAGTGTCACCCACCTCCACCTCAGGCAGAGAACCACCCAGCGGTACAAACTGGGGTCTATCTGCCAGGAAGGCAGTAATCCTGAAGTTAGTGAATTTGTCTACGCCCATTCTTTGCAGTTTCTTGCTCTGACGTGGCTGGATTGTATTGAAGGCACTAGCGAAATAAAAGAAAACTGCTTCTCACAAATCCACGAGTATCATCCCAGTGGGAGTGAGCTCGCTGCAACAGGTAGGTAATGATATCATCTACACCCTCATGACGTTGGTAGGCAAACTGTAGAGGGTCCAAGGTAAGTCAGGACCAGCCACTCCATCACCTTCATCACATGAGATGTGAGGGCAATTGGTCTGTCGTCACTAAGTTCAGATGGAGTCGTCGTATTGCGTAAAGGAACCAAGCAGGAAGTCTACCACAGCACCAGTATCTATTCCTGACTCAGTCTGAGATTGTAAAAGTGCTGCGGAATACCAGAGAGCAGATTCGCACAGGCCTTCGGTGCTGGGGCTGATACAGACTGGGTCAGTAGATGTAGTCTCTCTGGTTGTCTCCTACCCTGACCTACAGTCACTGTCAGACGGAATACTCCAAGTCTACCGTGTGTGTGGATGTCGTGCCTGGATGCTTGAATTGTGCCCAGTTAGAAGATGAGGTATTCCTCCTCTGAACAGTGTTGAGTCTTGCTCTTACACTTTGCTACCAGAAGTTGCCATGAAAACTAGAACTATTTCAGTTGTCTTTTATTCATTGAAAATCTTTGCAGAATTTTCACAGCGCGGAAAAGGCAAAGGGTTTGTGTGTGGAACTGTCAAACAGAACAGCATGTCAGTTATGCTGTGTCTGCCACTTCACCAGCGCTTGAATGCTTCCAGTCCTCGAAAGTGGAGGAGGAGATGCTGGAGAAGACAGCACACCAGTTCTGGCAAGGAGAACACGAATATGTGTATACGTCCGTGATCTGACCTGATGAACAGCCAGTCAGTTGGTAGCGGCGGGATGTCATTTGCGGTCCCTCATTTTGGAAGGGATTCACAAGACCATTGTGCTTGCAGATACACCAGGACGTTCACACTGGGGAGAGGCTGTTCATCCGCTCCAGGTGTGGTAAAGCAGCCCGTTCACCAGCTCCGAGTGTGGGAAGGGTTCAATCTGTTACCCAAGCTCCTGAAAGACCAGCCATTTCACGCAGGGGGAGCAGCTGTACCCCTGTTCGGAGCGCGGGAAGAGATTCATTCAGTTAACCCGCCTTGAGAAATTCCAGCGAGTTCACAACAAATAGAGGCCACATTTCTGTCCTGAATGAGCACAGAGATTTACTCAGTCATTCCACCTGTTGAAACTCCAGCAACTTCACACCAGGGAGGAAATTTATGTCAGTTCCATGTTAAATGTTTAAACATGTTGGTGACTAAATCCAGTTGCTAGTTGATGAGGGAGTGTCAACGTCAGATTCTGCAGATATTGCAGCAGCTCATCACACCCAGGACTGAACCCTGGTCACTCAACACTGCAGAGGTTTGTTACACCAGAAATCCATCAGATGTAGGAGCACAATCAGGCCATTCGGCCCATTGAGTCTGCACCGGCATTTCAGCAGGCTCAATCCCGGTTCATTGCTCAAAACCTAATCCGGAATAGCTGATCCAAAGTGGGTTCAACCACCAGCATCTCTAAATGTACATCTCGTAGGCAGTCCACAAATTCCCCCTCTTGGTGACAACACCAATCCGATTTTCCCAATTGCTATTTCCCATAATTAAGATTGGCATGTTTTGGCATCCATTTTCTACCTCTCGTTGTAATTTGTAGACCACATCATTACTACTGTTGTGAGTCTGTATATGACCTCCCTCAAGGTCTTATTACACTTAAAGTTTCTTCGCACTACCCACAGATTCTACAACTTCTGATTCTGTCGCCTCTTTTTTTAATGATTTGATTTCATTTTTACCAGCAGAGCCACCCACCTTTGCTTACCTATCTGTCCTTTTGATACAATGTGTCTCCTTGGACGTTAAGCTCCCGGTTATAATCCTCTGCAGCCACGATTTAGCGACGCACACAATTCACACCGTGCTACAAGATCACCTCTATTATTGTGCCTGCTTCGCACATTCAAATATCACACCTTCAGTCCTGCATTCATTACCTTTATCGATGTTGTCCAACTTTAACGTTGCAACTCATCCTGTTGACGGCAATGTTGCCCTGGCATCAGCCTCTCCTTCCTGGTACTCTCACTATACACTACCTCTGTTTGCCAAACAACTACCTCATTCTCAGCCAGTTCCCAACCCCCTGCCAAATGTTTTTAAACATTAGCCCTAACAAACCTTCCCACAAGCATACTGGACCCCGCCAGGTTCAGGTGCAAACCGTCCCTTTAGTACAGATCGTTCCTTCCCCAGAAGAGATCTCAATGATTCATAAATCTGATCCAATGCCCCTGCACCAGTTCTTCTCACATATTCATCTGCCGAATCATCCTATTCTGACAGAGTCACTGGTGAAGTGTTGCCTCTTCTGCAAGGGCTGTTTGTGATTCAGAATGGAGCTGAGGGAGGAAGTAAATGGGAGATGTAGAACTTCCCTGGCTTGCAAAGATATGTTCCTGGAGGGAGATTAGTCTGTGTGTGTTGGGGGTGGGGGGGGGAAGAAATGGGTTGAAGGTAAAGACAGGAAGGTAGGAAGTGGTTTAGTCAAGATAACCGTAGAAATCGGCAAGTCTATAAAAAAAATGTCAGCTGGTGTGAATATGATTTGTGAACCCTGCCACATGCCACGGTCGGTGTCTCTCTCGGTTCAGCTGTCACCTGAATGCATCAGGGTGACGGTGGAGGGTTTACAGGGATGCCGAGTGGTGCAGGGGTCAGGCGCATTTACAAAATGGTGACGGGTGTTGGGTTAGAAGTGTTTTCACAGATGGTGAGGGCCACAAGGCTCGGAGGTGTTAACAGAAACGCAGAGTTGTGTAAGGGATGGATGGGTTTTCACAGAGGGCTAGGGGTATAGGAATACCTCTCCACTTGTGGAAATGTACTTCACTTGTCATATAAAATGGCGTTTATGTCTGCAACAAGCTGGAACCTGTATTGTATCAGAGTGCTTTGCCAATAATGTTCGTGCAACATGATGCTGACGTTACCTGTGCACTTGACCGCAGACCCACGGCTGTGTTACTGGACGGGTGCCAGATACACTGGTTCAGCAGACAAACAGAATGCACCCTGTCCTTGGACTGTGTCTGAAGGAGTGAATGTACTGGCTTGTGGGTTTTTTTGGACAATAAAAGCTATTATCAGTCTTTGTTCAGTGCCAGTCTTCCCATGCTGCAATTTTTTAAAAAAATGCTCTTATGATTGGTACAGTCTGAGTTAACTGTTACGGAAGAAGTACCCGAGGATTGTACAAGAAAGGGAGTAGAGGCGACCCAGGAAATTATAGACCAGTAAGTCTTGCATCAGTGGTGGGCAATTTGTTAGAGAAGATCCGAAGAGGGAGGACTTATGAGCATCAGATTAGAGCAAGTCAGCATGGCTTTGTCAGGGGCAGGTGATGCCTTATGAACCTGATTGAATTCTTTGAGGATGTAACAAAACACATTGATGAAGGGAGAACATTGGATGTAGTGTACATGGTTTTCAGTCAGACTTTTGATAAGGTTCCCCATACAAGGCTCATTGAGAAAGTAATGAGGCAAGGATCCAAGGAGGCCTGTTTAGTGGATCCAGGACTGTCTTGCCCACAGAAGGCAAAGGGTGGCTGTCGATGGTTTGTATTCTGCATGGAGGATGGTGACCAGGGATATTCTGCAGCAATCTGTTCTGGGAGCCCTCCTCGTTTTTTTTTAAAAGTGACCTTGATGAGGAAATAGCAGGGTGGGTTTGTAAGTTTGTCGATGACACAAATGCAGGGGGTGTTGTGGATAGTCTGAATTGTTGTCAGAGTGGAGCGTGACGTCGATAGGATGCAGAACTGGGCTGAGAGGTGACAGATGGAGTTCAACCCAGTGGTGCATTTCGGTAGGTCAAATTTGAGACAGAATACAATATTAATGTTTGGACTCTTGGCCGTTTGGAAGATCAGCGAGATGTTTGCGGTTGTGTGCTGGGGCAGCAGGCTGAGGGTAGCAGACACCAACAGAATCAACAAACTCATTCGTAAGGCCAGTGATGTTGTGGGGTTGGAACTGGACTCTCTGACAGTGGTGTCTGAAAAGAGGATGCTGTCCAAGTTGCATGCCATCTTGGTCAATGTCTCCCATCCACTACATAAGGAGTACATTCAGCCAGAGACTCATTCCACCGAGATGCAACACTGAGCGTCATAGGAAGTCATTCCTGCCTGTGGCCATCAAACTTTACAACTCCTCCCTTGGAGGATCAGACACCCTGAGCCAATAGGCTGGTCCTGGACTTATTTCCTGGCATAATTTACATATTACTATTTAACTATTTATGATTTTATTACTATTTATTATTTATGGTGCAACTGTAACGAAAACCAATTTCCCCCAGGATCAATAAAGTATGACTATGACTGTGACTATCATGGGGTCTGTGTCAATAGTACATGCAGAGCTGCTGCGCAGGTTGACAATGTTGTTAAGAAGGCCTTCATCAACCATGGGACTGAGTTCAAAAGCCGTGAGGTACTGTTACAGATATATAAGGCCTTCGTTAGACCCCACTTTTAGTACTGTGTTCCATTCTGATCACCTCACTACAGGAAGTATGTGGATACTCTAGAAAGGGTGCAGAGGAGATTTACAAGGATGTTGCTTGGATTGGAGACCATGCCGTACAAGAATAGGTTGAGTAAACTTTGGAGCGATGGCAGATGAGAGGCGACCTGAGAGACTTGTATAAGATGATGAGAGGCATTGATATTGTGGCTAGTCAGGGGCTTTTTCCTAGGGCTGAACTGGCTGACTTGAGGGGGCATAGTTATAAGATGCTTGGAAGTAGGTACACAGGGCATATCAGAGGTAGGTTTTCCACACAGAGAGTGGCAGGTGCTTGGAATACACTGCCAGCGACGGTGGTAGGGGCGGATACGATAAGGGTCTTTTCAGACACTGTTAGATAGGTACGTGGAGCTTAGAAAAACAGAGGGCTATGTGGTAGTGAAACTCTAAACAGATTCTAGAGTGGGTTATATGGTTGGCACGACATTGTGGGCCGAAGGGCCTGTAATGTATTGTAGACTTCTGTCTCTATGTTTATATATGAATTCATTGCCAGTCGGAACAGATGAATGGCTTCCACTCAGTGTGAACTCAGTGATGTTTATCCAGTTGAGATGACTGAGTGAATTCACTGAATAAGGGGAGAAGATGGCGGCGCGACACAGTGCGCGCGGCCTCTCTGGTGAATGATATCTGTAATCTGTCAAGTAAGAGACCGTGTACAATTATGATTTGATGGAGACAGACCTGAGAGTACGGAGGAACATCTGGAAAACTTCTGAAATGCCCGCTTTGCTGCCGCTGCTACTGTGTGGTAACTGGAATCTCCGGAGCTGAAGGCCCCGAAATCCTCAGCTTTGCGTGTTTCAGCGGCCGGGGAGAGGTTGAAGGCGCTCGGCAGAGGATGGCGCTCGGGAGGCTGTATCGGAGGGCTGGTCGGAGGCTCGAAGTTTTCGGATGGACGGACTCGGTGTCGGCTGCTTCCAAGGCATCGGCAGGTGACGGTGCCTGGGTTTATGGCAGGGAGTTTCTCCCTTTTGCCACCTGCTATCGGGGACTCGGGAGTCGATTGGGACTTGAGACTTCTTTTTTACCGTGCCCATGGTCTGTTCTTTATCAAATTATGGTATTGTTTGCACTGCTGTAACTATATGTTATAATTATGTGGTTCTGTCAGTGTTAGTCTTTGCTTTGTCCTGTTTTCTGTGATATCACTCTGGAGGAACATTGTTTCATTTCTTAATGCATGTACGCATTTCTAAATGACAATAAAAGAGGACTGAGTGTTCTCATGATCGAATCTAAATCCTTCCCGCAGTTGTATAGTTTCTCCCCAGTGTTTACTCACTGAAGTTCATTCAATACTGGACTGAAAGTGATATATTTGAATGCACGCAGCATAAGAAATAAAATAGATGATCTTGAAATTCAGCTACAGACGGGCAAGTGTGACGTCCTGGATATCTCTGAAACTTGGTGACAGGATGGCTGCCAGTGGGAGCTGAATGTCCAAGGATATACGGTATATCAAAAAGATAGGTTAGCAGGCAGAGGGGGTGGTCTGTTTCTGTGTGAAAGAAATAATATGAAATCATTAGAAAACGATGACATAGGATCGGAAAGTGTAGGGTCTCTATGGTTGGAGGTAATAAATGGCAGTTGTATACAGTCCTCCGAACAGCAGCCGGGATGTGGATTACAAATCACTGCAGGAGATAGAAGAGGAGTGTCAGAAGGGCAATGTCATGATAATCGTTGGGGATTTTAACATGAAAGTGGATTGGGAAAACCAGATCAGTACTGGACGTCAAGAGAGTACGTTTGTAAAATGTCTAAGGGATGGCTTTTTAGAACAGCTTGTTGTTGAGCCCACTAGGGGATCAGCTGTACTGGATTGGGTGTTGTGCAATGATCCGCAGGTGATAAGAGAGCTTAAGGTTAAGGAATCCTTGGGGAACAGTGATCACAATATGCTTGAGTTCACTTTGAAATTTCTGAAGGAGAAACTAAATTCCAACGTTGGTAGTTCAGTGGAATAAAAGAAATTACAATGGCACGAGAGGGGAACTGGCCAAAGTTGACTGTAAAGGGACACTAGCAGGATGGACAGCAGAGTGGCAATGGCTGGAGTTTCTGCGAAAAATGTGGGAAGTGCAAGACAGATATATTCTAAACAAGAAGGAATTTTCGAATGAAAGACGGACACTACCATGGCTGACAAGTGAAGTCAGAGCCAAAGTAAAAGCAAAAGAGAGGGCAACAAGGAAGCCAAAGCTTGTGGGAAGATAGAGGATTGGGTAGCTTTCAAAAACTTGCAGAAGGAAACTAGGAAGGTCATTGGGAAGATAAATATGAACTATGAAAGGAAGCTGGTGACAACATAAAACGTAGAATAGTACAGCACATTACAAGCCCTTCAGCCCATAATGTTGTGCTGACCCTCAAACCCTGCCTCCCATTTAACCCCCCCACCTTAGATTCCTCCATATACCTGTCTAGTAGTCTCTTAAACTTCGCCAGTGTATCTGCCTCCACCACTGACTCAGGCAGTGCATTCCACGCACCAACCACTCTCTGAGTAAAAAACCTTCCTCTAATATCCCCCTTGAACTTCCCACCTCTTACCTTAAAGCCATGTCCTCTTGTATTGAGCAGTGGTGCCCTGGGGAAGAGGCGCTAGCTATCCACTCCATCTATTCCTCTTATTATCTTGTACAGCTCTATCATGTCTCCTCTCATCCTCCTCCTCTCCAAAGAGTAAAGCCCTAGCTCCCTTAATCTCTGATCATAATGCATACTCTCTAAACCAGGCAGCATCCTGGTAAATCTCCTCCGTACCCTTTCCAATGCTTCCACATCCTTCCTATAGTGAAGCGACCAGAACTGGACACAGTACTCCAAGTGTGGCCTAACCACAGTTTTATAGAGCTGCATCATTACATCGCGGCTCTTAAACTCTATCCCTCAACTTATGAAAGCTAACACCCCATAAGCTTTCATAACTACCCTATATACCTGTAAGGCAACTTTCAGGGATCTGTGGACATGTACCCCCAGATCTCTCTGCTCCTCCACACTACCAAGTATCTTGCCATTTACTTTGTACTCTGCCTTGGAGTTTGTCCTTCCAAAGTGTACCTCACACTTCTCCGGGTTGAACTCCATCTGCCACTTCTCAGCCCACTTCTGCATCCTATCAATGTCTCTCTGCAATCTTTGACAATCCTCTACACTATCTACAACACCACCAACCTTTGTGTCCTCTGCAAACATGCCAACCCACCCTTCTACCCCCATATTACGAGGATGATTCCTGGAATGCAGGGGCTAACATATGGGGAGCGTCTGTCGGCTCTTGGATTGTATTTATTAGAGTATAGAAGAATGAGAGGGGATCACATAGAAACGTTTCGAATGTTGAAAGGGTTGGACAGAGTAGATGTGGAAAGGTTGTTTCCCTTGGTGGGTGAGTCCAAGACAAGAGGCCATAGTCTTAGAATTAGAGGGTACCCAGTTAAAATAGAGATGAGGAGAAATTTTTTAAGCCAGAGGGTCGTGGATTTGTGGAATTCGTTGCTACATATGGCTGTGGAGGCCCGATCATTGAGGGTGTTTAAGGAGGAGATTGACAGGTATCTAATTAGTCAGGGTATCAAGGGATATGGGGAAAAAGCCGGAAATTGGAACTAGATGGGTGAATAGTTTAGCTCATGGGGGAGCTGCAGAGCAGACTCGATGGGCCGAATGGCCTGCTTCTGCCCCTTTGTCTTGTGATCTTGTGATATCCAGGTCGTTAATAAAAATCACGAAAAGTAGAGGTCCCAGAACAGATCCTTGTGGGACACCACTAGTCACAATCCTCCAGTCTGAATGTACTCCCTCCACCACGACCCTCTGCCTTCTGCAGGCAAGCCAATTCTGAACCCACCTGGCCAAACTTCCCTCGATCCCATGCTTTCTGACTTTCTGAATAAGCCTACCATGTGTAACCTTGTCAAATGCCTTACTAAAATCCATATAGATCACATCCACTGAACTATCCTCACCTATATGCCTGGTCACCTCCTCAAAGAACTCTATCAGGCTTGTTAGACACGATCTGCCCTTCACAAAGTCATGCTGACTGTCCCTGATCAGACCACGATTCTCTAAATGCCCATAGATCCTATCTCTAAGAATCTTTTCCAACAGCTTTCCCACCACAGAGGTAAGGCTCACTGGTCTATAATTACCCGGACTATCCCTACTACCTTTTTTGAACAAGGGGACAACATTCGCCTCACTCCAATCCTCCGGTACCATTCCCATGGACAATGAGGACATAAAGATCCTAGCCAGAGGCTCAGCAATCTCTTCCCTCGTCTCGTGGAGCAGCCTGGGGAATATTCCGTCAGGCCCCGGGGACTTATCTGTCCTAATGTATTTTAACAACTCCAACACCTCCTCTCCCTGAATATCAACATGCTCCAGAACATCAACCTCACTCATATTGTCCTCATCATCAAGTTCCCCCTCATTGGTGAATACCAAAGAGAAGTATTCATTCAGGACCTCGCTCACTTCCACAGCCTCCAGGCACATCTTCCCACCTTTATCTCTAATCGGTCCTCCCTTCACTCCTGTCATCCTTTTTTTCTTCACATAATTGAAGAATGCCTTGGGGTTTTCCTTTACCCTACTCGCCAAGGCCTTCTCATGCGCCCTTCTTGCTCTTCTCAGCCCCTTCTTAAGCTCCTTTCTTACTTCCCTACATTCCTCAAAAGACCCATCTGATCCTTGCTTCCTAAACCTCATGTATGCTGCCTTCTTCCACCTGACTAGATTTTCCACCTCAATTGTCACCCATGGTTCCTTCACTCTACCATTCTTTATCTTCCTCACCGGGACAAATTTTTCCCTAACATCCTGCAAGAAATCTCTAAACATCGACCACATGTCCATAGTACATTTCCCTGCAAAAACATCATCCCAATTCACACCCGCAAGTTCTAGCCTTATAGCCTCATCATTTGCCCTTCCCCAATTAAAAATTTTCCTGTCCTCTCTGATTCTATCCTTTTCCACGATAATGCTAAAGGCCAGGGAGCGGTGGTCACTGTCCCCCAGATGCTCACCCACTGAGAGATCTGTGACCTGACCTGGTTCACTACCTAGTACTAGATCTAGTATGGCATTTCCCCTGGTTGGCCTGTCCACATACTGTGACAGGAATCCGTCCTGGACATACTTAACAAATTCTGCCCCATCTAAACCCCTGGAACTAATCAGGTGCCAATCAATATTAGGGAAGTTAAAGTCACCCATGATAACAACCCTGTTATTTTTGCACCTTTCCAAAATCTGCCTCCCAATCTGCTCCTCGGTATCTCTGCTGCTACCAGAGGGCCTATAGAATACCCCCAATAGAGTAACTGCTCCCTTCCTGTTCCTGACTTCCACCCATACTGACTCAAAAGAGGATCCTGCTACATTACCCACTCTTTCTGTATCTGTAGTAGTGTCCCTGACCAGTAATGCCACCCCCTCCTCCCCTTTTCCCCCCTCTCAATCCCTTTTAAAGCACTGAAATCCAGGAATATTGAGAATCCATTCCTGCCCTGGTGCCAGCCAAGTCTCTGTCATGGCCACTACATCATAATTCCATGTATGTATCCAAGCTCTCAGTTCATCACCTTTGTTCCTGATGCTTCTTGCATTGAGGTACACACACTTCAGCCCTTCTGCCTTACCACCTTTACACCGTTCATTCTGCTTCTCTTTCCTCAAAGCCTCTCTATATGTTAGATCTAATATCAAAGAAGATACTAAAAGTATTTTTAAGTATTTAAAGGTTAAAAGAGAGTTGAGGGTAGATATAGGATCAATAGAAATCAATCATGGAGATATTGTAATAAGAGACAGAGTTGGCAGAGGAAAGGAATGCGTATTTTGCATCAGTCTTCACAGTGGAAGACAACTGCAGTATATCAGACAATCAAGAGTGTCAGGGAAGTGAAGTATGTGCAGTGAAAATTACGACTCAGAAGGTGCTTAGGAAGCTTACTGCTCTGAGTGCAGATAAATTTCCTGGACTTGATGGAATGCACCCTCAGGTTCTGAAGGAAATAGCTGGAGAGACTGTGGAGGCATTAACAACAATCCTTCAAGAATCTAGATTCTGGCATTGTACTGGATGACTGGAAAATTGCAAATGTTACTCCGCTATTTAAGAAGGGTGGGAGGCAAAAGAAAGGAAACTGTAGACCTGTTAGCCTGACATCAGTGGTTGGGAATTGGCTGAAATTGATTGTCAGGGATGAGATTACGGCATACTGGGAGGCACATGACAAGATAGGCCACAGCCTGCGTGGTTTCCAAACAGAAAAATCCTGCCTGACAAACCTACTGCAATTTTTGAGGAAATTACAAGCAGGGTAGACAAAGGAGATGCAGTGGATGTGGTGTACTTGGATTTTCAGAAGGCCTTTGACAAGGTGCCACACATGAGGCTGCTTGGCAAGATAAGAGCCCATGGAATTACAGGGAAGTTACTAGCATGGGTGGAGCATTGGCTGATTGGCAGAAAACAGAAAGTGGGAATAAAGGGATCCTATTCTGTCTGGCTGCCCGTTTCCAGTGGAGTTCCAGTGGTCGGTGTTGGGACCGCTGCTTTTTACGATGTATGTCAATGATTTCGACTATGGGATTAATAGATTTGTGGCTAAATCTGCTGATGATACAAAGATAGGTGGAGGAGCGGGTAGTGCTGAGGAAACAGAGAGCCTGCAGAGAGACTTAGATAGTTTAGAGGAATGGGCACAGAAGTAGCCAACGAAATACAATGTTGGAAAGTGTATGGTCATGCACTTTGGTGGAAGAAATAAACTGGCAGACTATTATTTAACTTGGGAGAGAATTCAAAATGCAGAGGTACGAAGGAAATTGGGAGTCCTTGTGCACGATACCCTAAAGGTTAACCTCCAGGATGAGTCGGTGGTGAAGAAGGCGAATGCAATGTTGGCATTCACTTCTTGGGGTACAGAATATAAGAGCAGGGATGTGATGTTGAGGCTCTATAAGGCACTCATGAGACCACACTTGGAGTATTGTGTGCAGTTTTGGGCTCCTTATTTTAGAAAGGATGGACTAACATTGGACAGTGCTTAGAGAAGATTCACCGGAATGATTCCTGGAATGAAAGGGTTACCGTACGACAAGCGTCTGGCTGTATTCCCTGTATTTCAGGAGAATGGCGGGGGGTGGGGGGAGATGGTAATCTCATTGAAACATTCTGAATCTTAAAGGCTCTGAACAGATTAGATATGGGAAAGTTATTTCCCATGGTAGGGGAGTCTAGGATAAGAGGGCATGACTTCAGGATTGAAGGACATCCATGTAGAACAGTGATGAGGAGAAATTACTTGAGTCAGAGGGTGGTAAATCTATGGAATTTGTTGCCACAAGCAACTGTGGAGGCCAGGTCATTGGGTGCATTTAAGACAGAGAGAGATGGGTTCTTGATTAGCCAGGATATCAAAGGATATGGGGAGAAGGCAGGGGAGTGGGGATGACTGGAAGAATTGGATGGATCAGCCCATGATCGAATGGCGAAGCAGACTCGAAAGGCCAAATGGCCTACTCCTGCTCCTATATCTTATAGTCTTAATTGAGATGTCTGAGTGAATCCTTTCCCACATTCAGAACAGGTGAGTGGCATCCTCCAGTGTGAATTCGCTAATGAATTTTAAAGTCAGATGACCGAGTGAATTCCTTCCCACAATCTGAGCAGGTGAACAGTTTCTACCTAGTGTGATTCGGTAGTGCCTGACAAGGTTGGATGACTGAGCGAATCCCTTCCCACATTCAGAGCATGTGAATGGCCTCTCCCCAGTGTGAACTCGCTGATGCACCTTCAGTCGAGATGACCAAGTGAATCCCATCCCACATTCAGAGGAGGTGAATGGCCATTCCCCAGAGTGAAATCACTGATGTTCCCTTAGTTAAGCTGAATGGGTGAATCCCTTCCCACATTCAGAGCATGTGAATTGCCTTCCCCAGTGTGAAGTTGCTGATGTACCTGCAGATGAAATGACCCAGCAAATCCCTTACCACATTCAGAGCAGATGAACGGCCTCTCCCCAGTGTGAACTCGCTGATGTTCCTTCAGTTGAGCTGAATGGGTGAATCCCTTCCCACATTCTGAGCAGATGAGTGGCCTCTCCCCAGTGTGAACCAACTGGTGAGTCAGTAGATGAGAATGCCGAGTGAATCCTTTCCCACAGTCTGAGCAGGTGAATGGCCTCTCCGCAGTGTGAACAATCTTATGTTCTTTCAGCTGAGGTGAACAAATGAATCCTTTCCCACATTCAGAGCAGGTGAATGGTCTTTCCCAGTATGAACTCGCTGGTGTCTCTGTAGGTTGGACGATTGAGTGAATCCCTTCCCACAGTCTGAACAGGTGAACGGCTTCTCCCCAGTGTGAACTCGCTGATGTAACTTCAGTTCAGATGACCGAGCAAATAACTTCCCACATTCAGAGCAGGTGAATGGCTTCTCCCCAGTGTGAACTCGCTGATGTATCTGTAGGTCAAAAGAGCAAGTGAATCCCTTTCCACAGCTTGAGCAGGTGAATGGCCTCTCCCCAGTGTGAAGTCGCTGGTGTCTCTGTAGGTGGGACGACTGAGTGAATCCCTTCCCACAGTCTGAGCAGGTGAATGGTCTCTCCCCAGTGTGAACTAACTGATGTTGTAGCAGGTGATTTGACTGAATGAATCCTTTCCCACAGTCTGAGCAGGTGAATGGCCTCTCCCCAGTGTGAACTCGCTGGTGACTCTGTAGGTTGGAATATTGAGTGAATCCCTTCCCACAGTCTGAGCAGGCGAACGGCCTCTCCCCAGTGTGAACTCGCTGATGTAACTTCAGTTCAGATGACCGAGAAAATCCCTTCCCACATTCAGAGCAGGTAAATGGCTTCTCCCCAGTGTGGACTCGCTGATGTATCTTCAGTCGAGATGACCGAGAAAATCCCTTCCCACATTCAGAGCAAGTGAATGGCTTCTCCCCAGTGTGAACTCGCTGGTGTGTCAGTAGGTCAGATAACTGAATGAATCCTTTCCCACAGTCTGAGCAGGTGAATGGCCTCTCCCCAGTGTGAACTCGCTGGTGTCTATGTAATGTGGACGATTGAGCAAATCCCTTTCCACATTCAGAGCATGTGAATGGCTTCTCCCCAGTGTGAACTCGTTGGTGTGTCAGTAGATCGGATGACTGAATGAATCCTTTCCCACAGTCTGAGCAGGTGAACGGCATCTTCTCAGTGTGAACTCGCTGGTGTTCATTCAGTTCAGATGATTGAGTGAACCCCTTCTCACATTCAGAGCAGGTGAATGGCTTCTCCCCGTGTGAACTCGCTGGTGTCACTGTGGCGTGGTTGAGTGTGTGAATACCTTTCCACCGTCCGAGCAGGTCAATGTCCCCTCACTGGTGAATTTTCTGATGTATCTTTATCATCAATTACAGAATGGCTTCCTGCTTGCAGAACAGGTGGAGCATCTCACTATGCTGTGTACTTGCTGATGTATCTTCAGAATGGATGACTGAGTGGTTCCCCTCCCTCACACTGAGCGGGTGAATGGCCTCTCCCCATGGTGAACTCACTGGTGTGTCTGTGGGTAGCCTGTGAGTGAATCCCTTCCCACACTGAGAGAAGGAGAATGATATCTCACTGCAATCAATTCTCTGGCAATTCAGAAAGTCAGACGTTTGAATTCCTTGTACAATCAATGCAGTTGAAGAACTGATCTCGAGTGAACAAATGCTGGTGTGTTCTCAGCTCCCGGTTCCAGTGAGTTTCACAGAGTGAAAACAGAAAACTTCATTTCAGAGACAGAATAAATTACCATCTGGGATGAGATACTTCTTCATCTCCAAGGGTCGACAGCAGATGTGTTGGTGTTGCAAAGAAAATATCTGGTCACTCCTTAAATATCCAGACAGAGTCAGCAAAACCGATGTGTTATGGTTGTGATTCCCGTACACAAGTGTTCTGCCATTTCAAACCTGTAAAAATATTTGGAAAAGACATCAATGGGTGAAGGACAATATTTCAGGAGAGACTTTAGTCTGTGGTGAGAACATAAGAAATAGGAGGAGTCGGCCATCTGGCCCTTTGAGCCTGCTCCACCATTGAATAAGATCATGGCCAATCTGACCATGGACTCATCTCCACCGACCTGCCTTTTCCCCACAACCATTAATTCCCCTACTATGTCAAAACCTATCCAACCTTGTCTTAAATATTTTTACTGAGGTAGCTTCCACTCCTTCATTCATCTCAATCTCAATTTCCCCCGAACCTTGAGGCAATGTCCTCTAGTTCTAGTCTCATCTACCAGTGGAAACAACTTTTCCTGCCTCTATCTTACTATTCCTTTCATAATTTTACACATTTCTATATGATCTCTGAATATGAGCTCTGGCATCACAATTTTACCAAATTCAGCTCAAGTTGGGGGTACTCAACTTGAGATATACCCCAGGCTACTGTGGGAAGTGAGGGAGGAAATTGCTGAGCCTCTGGCGATGATCTTTGCACATCAACAGGGAGAGGAAACGTACCAGAGGATTAGAAGACATTGTTCCCTTCTCAAGAAAGGGAGTAGAGATAATCCAGGAAATTACAGACCAGTGGTTCTTACTTCAGTGGAGGGCAAGTTGTTGGAGAAGATCCTAAGATGCAGTATTTATGAGCATTTGAAGAAGCATAATCTGATGTGGGATAGTCAGCATGACTCTGTCTAGGGCAGATCATGCCTTATAAACCTGATTGAATTCTTTGAGGATTTAACAAAACTGTGACAGGGTCCTGAATTACCCCTATGAACCGTGCTTTTGAAAAAAGAGAGAGAGAGATATGAAGACTGCTTTAGAAACCATAGAAAAACTACAGCACAGAAACAGGCCTTTTGGCCCTTCTTGACTGTGCCAAGCCATTTTCTGCCTAGTCCCACTGACCTGCACACAGACCATATCCCTCCATACACCCCCCATCCATGTATCTGTCCAATTTATTCTTAAATGTTAAAAAAGAACCCGCATTTACCACCTCGTCCGGCAGCTCATTCCACACTCCCACCACTCTCTGTGTGAAGAAGCCCCCCCTAATGTTCCCTTTAAACTTTTCCCCCCTCACCCTTAACCCATGTCCTCTGTTTTTTTTCTCCCCTTGCCTCAGTGGAAAAAGCCCGCTTGCATTCACTCTATCAATACCCATCATAATTTTATATACCTCTATCAAATCTCCCCTCATTCTGCTACGCTCCAGGGAAAAAAGTCCTAACCTATTCAACCTTTCTCTGTAACTGAGTTTCTCAAGTCCCGGCAACATCCTTGTAAACCTTCTCTGCACTCTTTCAACCTTATTAATATCCTTCCTGTAATTTAGTGACCAAAACTGAACACAATACTCCAGATTCGGCCTCACCAATGCATTATACAACTTCATCATAATATTCCAACTCTTATACTCAATACTTTGATTAATAAAGGCCAATGTACCAATAGCTGTCTTTACCACCCTATCTACCTGTGACGCCACTTTTAGGAAATTTTGTATCTGTATTCCCAGATCCCTCTGTTCCACTGCACTCCTCAGTGCCTTACCATTAACCCCGTATTTTCTACCTTGGTTTGTCCTTCCAAAGTGCAATACCTCACACTTGTCTGTATTAAACTCCATTTGCCATTTTTCAGCTCATTTTTCCAGCTGGTCCAAGTCCCTCTGTAAGCTTGAAAACCTTCCTCACTGTCCACTACACCTAATTTGCTGATCCAATTTAGAAACATAGAAAATAGGTGCAGGAGTAGGCCATTCGGCCCTTCAAGCCTGCACCGCCATTCAGTATGATCATGGCTGATCATCCAACTCAGAACCCTGTACCAGCCTTCCCTCCATACCCCCTGATCCCTTTAGCCACAAGGGCCATATCTAACTCCCTCTTAAATATAGCCAATGAACTGGCCTCAACTGTTTCCTGTGGCAGAGAATTCCAGATTCACCACTCTCTGTGTGAAAAAGTTTTTCCTAATCTCGGTCCTAAAAGGCTTCCCCTTTATCCTCAAACTGTGACCACATTATCATCCAGATCATTGATATAGATGACAAATAACAATGGACCCAGCACTGATCCCTGTGACACACCACTAGTCACAGGCCTCCACTCGGAGAAGCAATTCTCTACTACCACTCTTTGGCTTCTTCCATTGAGCCAATGTCTAATCCAATTTTCCACCTCTCCATGTATACATAGCGACGGACCTTGTCAAAGGCCTTACTGAAGTCCATGTAGACAATATCCACTGCCTTCCCTTCATCCACTTTCCTGGTCACCTCCTCAAAGATCTCCAATAGATTGGTCAAACATGACCTACCACGCACAAAGCCATGTTGACTCTCCCTAATAAGTCCCAGTCTATCCAAATGCTTGTAGATTCTGTCTCTTAGTACTCCCTCCAATAACTTACCTACTAGCAACGTCAACCTTACCGGCCTATAATTTCCCGGATTACTTTTCGATCCTTTTTTAAACAACGGAACAACATGAGCCATTCTCCAATCCTCCAGCACCTCACCCGTAGACATCAACATTTTAAATATATCTGCCAGGGCCCCTGCAATTTCAACACTAGTCTCCTTCAAGGTCCGAGGGAATACCCTGTCAGGTCCTGGGGATTTATCCACTTTAATTTTCCTCAAGACAGCAAGGACCTCCTCCTTTTCAATCTGTACAGTTTCCATGATCTCACTACTTGTTTCCCTTAATTCCATGGACTTCATGCCAGTTTCCCTAGCAAATACAGATGCAAAAATCCCATTTAAGATCTCCCTCATTTCTTTTGGTTCCGCACATAGCTGACCACTCTGATCTTCAACAGCACCTTATTTACTCCGTTTCCTATACATGTCATACAACTCTCTATTCTTCTTTATCAGAGTTGCAATATCCCTTGAAAACCAAGGATCCTTATTCCTATTCACTTTGCTTTTAATCCTGACAGGAACGTACAAGCTCTGCACTCTCAAAATTTCTCCTTTGAAGGCTTCCCACTTACCGATCACATCCTTGCCAGAGAACAACCTGTCCCAATCCACGCTTTTTAGATCCTTTCTCATTTCTTCAAATTTGGCCTTCTTCCAGTTCAGAACCTCAACCCTAGGACCAGATCTATGCTTGTCCATTAACAAGTTGAAACTAATAGTGTTATGATCACTGGAACCAAAGTGCTCCCCTACACACACTTCCGTCACTTGTCCTAACTCGTTTCCTAACAGGAGATCCAATATTGCGTCCCCTCTAATTGGTACCTCTATATGTTGATTTAGAAAATTTTCCTGAACATATTTTACAAACTCTAAACATCTAGACCCCTAACAGTATGGGAGTCCCAATCAATATGTGGGAAATTAAAATCCCCTACCACCACAACCTTATGTTTCCTGCAGTTGCCTGCTATCTCTCTGCAGATTTGCTCCTCCAATTCTCGCTGACTATTGGGTGGTCTATAATACAACCCCACTAATGTAGCCATACCTTTCCTGTTTCTCAGCTCCACCCATAAGGACTCAGTAGACAAGCCCTCTAATCTGTCCTGCCTGAGCACTGCTGTAACATTTTCCCTGACAAGCAATGCTACACCCCCACCTTTCATTCCTCTGCCTCGATCACATTTGAAACATCGGAACCCTGGAATATTAAGCTGCCAGTCCTGCCCCTCCTGTAGCCAAGTTTCACTAATTGCTATAACGTAATAATTCCATGTGTCAATCCACACTCTCAACTCGTCTGCTTTCCCCGCAATACTGTTAGCATTGAAATATATACACCTCAGAAGATTTTTACCACCACTCACAACCTTTCTATTTGCGGCTTTGCTTGAATTTTTAACATCATTTACTTTCACCCCAGCCACACTTTCAGCTCTGGCACTCTGGTTCCCATCCCTCTGCAAATCTAGTTTAAAGCCTCCCCAATAGCACTAACAAACCTCCCTGAAAGGATATTGGTCCCCCTGTGGTTCAAGTGCTTTGAGAAGGTGTTATGATTTTTCGGCAGCACGTTTACATTTCGACAAGGACGTGGCCTGCTTGTACATTCTTACACAGGGAGAGAAGGGAGGAGCTGATTTGAGAGACAGTTGGTACTCAGTACAGGGAGATAAATAGAAGGGTCAGATGATAGACCGGAGACACATGGTTTTTGGACACAGAATGAGCTTTGTTGTGGCCACAGAAAAAGTGGGTTTTGGAGGATTGATCAGGCGGATCAATCAGTGGCTCTCGCAGTGTGGAGAAGGTGTGACCGGTGGGGAGTTATTTGTGTGTCCAATCCTCGTCTGGGTTGATAGCTCCACCACAGAAGAACGGTCCCCTTTGCTGTGGTCACAGTTGGTGACTTTTAAAGGATTTTGGAGGACAACGGGAAGATCGACGGCGTCAACTCGCCTGAAGATGCAAATTTCTCCCTCCCTCTCTCTCCATCACTACTCAACTCAATACCACGAACTGAACTGAACTTTACTCATCATCGTAAGACTATCTATTTACCCCTACATTTGAAGAAGCTTGGTTTTCATATATATTCCACACTTACTTATATATAATCATTGCTAACCTGTTTGATGTATGTACATTTATATTACTGTATTGCGTAGTTACTAATAAATATCATTAGTTAATAGCAATACTGGATTCCAAAGTGTTTTCCATTTCTGCTGGTTCTTTAACCCGTCACGGGGAACGTGACAAAATACACTGATGAAGGTAGAGTATTGGATGTAGTGTACATGGCTTTCAATAAGACTTTTGATAAGATTCCTCATGTGAGGCTCATTCAGAAAGTAATGAGGCAAGTATCCAAGTAGACCTTGCTTTATGGATCCAGAATTGGCTTGCCCACAGAAGCCAAAAGGTGGTTGTAGATGGTTTGTAAACTGCCTGGAGGACGGTGACCACTGGTGTTCTGCAGGGATGTGTTCTGAGACGCCTTCTCTCTGTGATTTTTATAAATGATCTTGATGAGGAAGTAGAAGGGTGGGTTAGTAAGTTTGCAGATGACACAAAAATTGAGGGTGTTGTGAATAGTCTGGACAGTTGTTCAGAAGCTACAGCAGGCCATCGATAGGATGCAGAACTGGCAGATGGGGATAAGTGTGCTGTGGTTTATTTCGGTACATCAAATATGAAGACAGAATGCAATATTATGTTAGGGCTCTTGGCAGTGTGCAGGATGAGGGAGATCTTGGGGTCCATGTCAATTTTACACTCAAAGCTGCAGCGCTGATCGACACTGTTGTGAATAAAGCCTTCATCAACCATGGAACTGAGTTCAAGAGTGGTGAGGTAATGTTACAGCTATATAAAACCTTCTTTATACCCCACTTTAAGAATATTACAGGAAAGATGTGGATACTATAGAAAGAGTGCAGAGGAGATTTACAAGGATATTGCATGGATTGGAGAACCTGCCTTACGAAAATAGGTTGAGGGAACTTTGGAGCGACGGAAGATGAGAGGTGACCTGATAGATGTGTATAAGATGATGAAAGGCATTGATCGTGTGGATAGTCAGAGGCTTTTTCCGAGGGCTGAACTGGCAAACACGAGGGGCATAGTTTTAAGGGGCTTGGAAGTAGGGTCAAAGGGGATGTCAGACGTAGGTTTTTCACACAGAGAGTAGTAGGTGCATGGAATGCACTGCCAGCAATGATGGTAGAGGCAGATACCATAGAGATTTTGAGAGACTGTTAGATATGTACATGCAGCTTAGAAACAGAGTGCAATGCAGTTGGGAAATCCGAGGGAGTTTCTAGAATAGGTTACATGGATGGCACAACCTGGGTCGAAGGGCCTGTAATATGTTGTAGATTTCTGTTTCTATATGCACTCATCTTCTAACAAGGCACGGATCAGACATTCTGACTGACCATCAAATTCGCTGAATGTTTTCCTGTCTGTATGAGAATGAGCTATTTCTGACTTCAATCAACCTATGACTTGGCTCAATTTGTCTCTGTCCTTTGGTATTATTTCAAGTTCTGCTCATGTTCCGCAACACTACAAAGAGCAGTTGTTACTAAATGTACGATCCTGGTGATTTACCAATTACTTGGATCGTCTCCCACCAGCTGACTGACAGTGATGAACCCATCGATGGCAATGCCAAAGAATATAAAGTGGAGGGCAGTGGTTATTCTCATTGGAGTGCGGCACTTTTGTGATGTGAAAACCACAAGTCGCTTCTCATCGAGGCAAAGGTGTTTCATATCATTATTTACCCAGAGAGAACTGAATCTGACGGAAGGTTTTATTTCCATACAGCACTGGGAACTATATTTTTGTTTCGAGTTCATAATCCTCGGATTTACATAGCTGGAGCTCGGCAGCGTTTGGGAGATACATCCACTCGCACTTCGACTGTGTGGGACAACGCCGGTACTATCGCCCATGGCTGCCTCTTTACCCAGAAGCCCTCGCGAAGAGAAACCTCCCTGATCAGCATCGAATGATCCAGGAATGCGCATGTGCTGCTAAACTGGGGGCACCACCCACGAGTCGAAAGCTGCCTGAAGCCCGGGTACGGATCGTGGGGCTGAGAGAGAGGGAAAAGACCAGGACTGTCGTGGGGTGCAGCACCAGTGTGACTGGAAATCACAGTAATTGTCCTTCGGTCGCGTTTCAGACGCCGGTGATTATAAGAGGCCCCACGGAACCCACTCTTACCTGCGTCCGAGCGTTGCCGGCCTCGCCTCTACTCCGCGCATGCGCGTTATTCGGGATTGGTGGCGAGGACTACGCATGCGCGTTGGTTTAAACGGGAGAAAATCTGCAGATGCGGAAATCCAAAGCAACGCACAGAAAATGCTGGAGGAACTCATGGGGGGGGGGGGCGGACAGCAACTATGGAGAGGAGTGAACAGGCGGCGTTTCAGACTGAGACCCTTCTTCAGGACTGGAAAGAAAGGGAGGGAGTCAGAATGTGGGGGGAGATGAGGTGATCGGTGAAAACGGGAGAGGAGGAGGAGTAAAGTCAAGAGCAGTGAAGTTGCTGGAGAATAATAATAATAATAATAAATATTGATCCTGACTGGGTAATTCTGTCGTTACAGCAGCAATATTTAAAATCACACATAGCAGTGTGCAGACTTTACTAAAAATAGAGATAATAATATACCCAATAATACTGCACCAATGTATGAAACAGTATTGCAGAGACTATTGAACTCTGATATGTCGCAGAAAGATGTATTGAATTGACTTTATTTCTTACATCCTTCACATACATGTGGAGTAAAAATGTTTACGTTACGCCACCGCCTCCGTCTAAGTGTGCAATGTGCAATCATAGTAATTTATAATAATTTATAGTAAACAGAACAGTAAATGTAACATAGAAATACACTCAAATCAGCGTGAGTTAAGCAGTCTGATTCCTGGTGGAAGAGGCTGTGGGTGGCAGATTAGCAGACGAACTGTTGGATATGTTTATTGCATTTGATAGGAAAGCTCTTCTGTAACGATCCTTGTGACAGAGGTGCTGAGTCCCCGCTGCCTATGCGGTAGGTCATGGAGAGGATGTGCCCTATTGTCCGTAACGAAATACCATTTGTTTAGTGACCTCCTCTCCACCACTAACTCGAAAGATCCCGGTTTTGGCCAAGGACAGTTCCAACCTTTTTGATGAGTTTATTTTGTCTTTTTGCATCACATCTCCGATGCTGCTTCCCCAGCATAAAGCCGCAAAGACTCGCTGCAACAGACTGGTAAAAGATCTCCAACATCCTGCCTCACACATTCAAGGATCTCCGCTTCCTTAGAAAATGGAGTCCGCTCAACCCCTCTTGCAAACAGTCTTACTCTTGGTTTTCCAGTTCATGTCTATTGCTGAGGTGAACTCCCAAGTATTTGTACTCCTCCACTACCGCAACGTCTTCTCCCAGAATGTATACAGGACTCGTCACCCTCCTCTTCCTCCAAAATCACCATTTCCCTGGTTTTGTACATATTCAGGAGCAGGTGATTCCTCCCGCACTATTTCACAATCCTGTCCACCAGTCCTCTGTGCTCCGACTCCCGCCCGTCTCTGATGCACCCAACTACCGCAGAGTTATCAGAGAACTTCTACAAGTGACAAGACTCAGAGTCACATTGAAAGTCTGAGGTGTTCAGTGTGAACAGAAACGGAGACAGGACAGTCCCTTGTGGGGCTCCAGTGTCACCCACTTCCACCTCAGGCAGAGAACCACCCAGCGGTACAAACTGGTGTCCATCAGTCAGGAAGGCAGTGATCCAGGAGATAGTGAATTTGTCTACGCCAATCCTTTGCAGCTTCTTGCGCAGGTGACATGGCTGGACTGAACTGAAGGCACTGGAGAAATTTCTAAAAATGTGATTCTCAGAAGGCCACCATCATCATCCAGGTCGGAGTGAGCTCGCTGCAATAGGTAGATGACGGTGAAACACCCAGGTTCCGTTCGGCTACCTACGTCCAGGAAAGACCATCTCTGGCCCCGCCGAACGTGTGAGCTCCCCCGAAACTCCCTGTTTGGGTGGATGCTGCGTGATTTGTTTCCCTGATACAAATCAATACCACGAAATAACAGACTGGACACCAAACACAATTGAACGATTGAGCTTTATAATTCCAAATTTGACTAAAGGGTTAGTAAAGAAAACGCAAAAGAAAGGGGGAGGGTCCACTTTAATGAAACAGTCTATTGTGCACAAGTTGGAGATCACGGTCGGTTTCCCCTTCGCTGCTCCTCCTTCGATCACCCCGGCCTTGGTCGGATCAGTATCTCATCCAGAGACGGGGCCAGTATAATCTATCCTTCAGTCGCTCCACATCGCCATAGAATCCTCTTACTAGGTGTCGGCTCCAGGGCGGGCTCTGGGTCATCCTGCTCCTCTTGTCCCAGAGGCAGAAGGTGGTTCCGATGGTGAATCTTGACAGGCCCGTTCCCATCCTCTGGTTTCACCCTGAAAACTGCTACGTTTAGCATCTGACTCTCCACTACACAGGGCGAAGCGACTCAGCGTTCAGCCAGGTAGCCCCAAATCCCTTCTGAGGACTCTGTCTCCCGGCATGAGTTGGGAGATCCTAACGTTTTGATCATAGCTCCTCTTATTTCCTTGATTCTGCTAGTTCATAAGACTTTTATCAACCCCCTTCTCATATCAGACACATTCTTCAGATAAGTCTTCGATGGTCGGTCTTTCTCCTCAGTCCCAAAATAAAGGTCGATGGGCGACATTGCCTTGCGCCCAAACAAGAGATAATATGGCGAGTACCCGGTAGCTTCTTGTCATGTAGAGTTGTAGCAGTGGAACAAATGTCCAATATGTTGACTCCAATTGCTCTTCTTACTGATTTCCAAGTTTCCGAGCAAGTCTAATACGGTCCGATGAAACATCTCGGGCTGGGGATCACCGTGGACACCCTCTGATCGTTGGTAGGGAAAGCCTGTGCATATCTGGTGTAGTGATCTTTGATGGCTAAGACATTCGTCCTGTTGCTGGCATTGCGTTCTGTTGACAGTAAATCCCTACACAGCAGATCAAGGGGCCTTGCAATTTCTCTTACATTAAATGTACCTTTGAAACATTTGAATTAAAACTGGTAGCCGTTTGGAGATCCTGCTTTTTCTGGCGGGCGGAGCGGCGGTGCTTGGCGAAGCGGTGTCCCAGTCTACGTCAGGTCTCACCAATATACAGGAAGTCACAGCAGATATGATAGAAAACCCCAACCGACTCACAGCTGAAGTGTCGCCTCGCCTGGAAGGACTGTTTGGAGACCTGAATGGTAGTGACAGAAGAGGTGAAGCGGCAGGTGTAGCACTTGTTCCACTTGCAAGGATAAGTGCCAGAATGGAGATCAGTCGGGAGGGGAGAATGGACAAGGGAGTCACGTAGGGAGCGATCTCTGTGGAAAGCAAAACGTGTTGAGGGGGAGGGAAAGATGTGCTTGCTGCTGGGATCCTGCCGGAGGTGGCAAATGTTACAGAGAATTATGTGCTGGACACAGGCGATTGTGGGGTGGTCGGTGAGGACAAGAGGAATCCTCTCTCTGTATCCCTGGTGGCGTAGTAGGAGGATGGGGTGAGGGCAGATGTGTGCAAAATGGGAGAGATGCGGTTGAGCGCAGCGTTGCTGGTGGAGGAAAGGAAGCCCCTCTCTTTGAGGAATGAGGACATCGCCTTCATTCTGTAATGACAGGCAACGTCCTGAGAGCAGTTGCGGCAGAGACGGAGGAATAGTCATAGTCATAGTCATACTTTATTGATCCGGGGGAAAATTGGTTTTCGTTACAGTTGCACCATAAATAATAAATAGTAATAGAACCATAAATAGTTAAATAGTAATATGTAAATTATGCCAGTAAATTATGAAGTAAGTCCAGGACCGGCCTATCGGCTCAGGGTGTCTGACCCTCCAAGGGAGGAGTTGTAAAGTTTGATGGCCACAGGCAGGAATGACTTCCTATGACGCTCTGTGTTGCATCTCGGTGGAATGAGTCTCTGGCTGAATGTACTCCTGTGCCCACCCAGTACATTATGTAGTGGATGGGAGACATTGACCAAGATGGCATGCAACTTAGACAGCATCCTCTTTTCAGACACCACCGTGAGAGAGTTCAGTTCCATCCCCACAACATCACTGGCCTTACGAATGAGTTTGTTGATTCTGTTGGTGTCTGCTACCCTCAGCCTGCTGCCCCAGCACACAACAGCAAACATGATCGCACTGGCCACCAGTGAAGGGGTGGCATTTTTATAAGTAACAACTTGTAAAAGAGGTAGAGTCCATTTCAGTAGGTTTGTAATAGACATCAATGGATAAACTGTCACCAGAGCTAGAGACAGTGAGATCGAAAAGGGGAAGGGAATAATGGACGAGATGAATTTAAGGACAGGGTGAAATTTACAGGCAAAATTGATGAAGCCGACTTGCTTAACTTTGGTCCAGGAGGTAACATGTGCAGTCAGAATCAGGTTTATTATCACTGGCATGTGAATTGAAATTTGTTAAGTTAGCAGCAGCGGTTCAATGCAATACACAATCTAGTAGAGTAATAATAATAGCAAGAATAATAAATAAATGGTAAATCAATTACATATATTGAATTGATTAAAAAAAAACACGTGCAAAAACAGAAATAATGTATCTTAAAAAAAAGTGAGGTAGTGTCCAAAGATTCAATATCCATTTAGGAATCAGATGGCAGAGGGGAAGAAGCTGTTCCTGAATCGCTGAGTATGTGCCTTCAGGCTCTTGTATGTTCTACCTGATGGTAACAGTGAGAAAAGGCCATACCCTGGGTGCTGGAGGTCTTTAATAATGGATGCCGCCTTTCTGAGACACCGCTCCCTGAAGATGTCCTGGGTACTTTGTAGGCTAGTACACAAGATGGAGCTGAAAATATTTACAACTTTCTGCAGCTTCTTTCGGTCCTGTCCATTGACCTCCACTAACACCCCCCCCGCCCCCAAACCAGACAGTGATGCAGTCTGTCAGAATGCCCTCCAAAGTCCAAATGTAGAAGTTTTTGAGTGTATTTGTTGATGTACCAAATCTCTTCAAACTCCTAATGAAGTAGAGCCGCTGTCTTGCATCGATATTTTGGGACCAGGTTAGATCCTCAGAGATCTTGACACCCAGGAACTTGAAACTGTTCACTCTCGCCACTTCTGATCCCTCTATGAGGATTGGTATGTGTTCCTTCATCTTATCCTTCCTGAAGTCCACGATTAGCTCTTTCGTCTCACTGACATTGAGTGCCAGGTTGTTGCTGCGACACCACTCTGCTGGTTGACTTATCTCCCTCCTGTATGCCCACCCGAGATTCTACTAACATTGGTTGTATCGTCAGCAAAATGACAGGTGATATTTGAGCTATGCCTAGCAACACAGTCATGTGTATACAGAGCGTAGAGCAGTGGGCTAAGCACACACCCCTGAGGTGTGCCAGTGTTGATCGACAACGAGGAGGAAATGTTATCACCAGTCCACACAGATTGTGCTCTTCTGGTTAGGAAGTCGAGGATCTAATTGCAGAGGGAGGTACAAGGGCCCAGGTTCTGCAACTTCTCAATCAGATTGTGGGGGTGATGGTATGAAATGCTGAGCTATAGTCGATGAACAGCATCCTGACGTAGGTCGTCAATGCAGCATAGGAAAAATGAAGGAGTGACACCGGTGCAGGATTGGAACACAGCCTGAAGCAGGTAGGCTCAGCTGGGACCACAGCGAGTGCCCATGGCCACCACTTTTGTTTGAAGGAAATGGAGGAGCCAAATGAAAAATTATTGAGTGTGGACAAGAGTGTGGTCGGTCTGGTGTCCAGAAAGAAACGGGGAGGTTTTAGGCCTTCCTGTGGGGGGGAGGTGGAGATGTATAGGGACTGGACACACATGGGGAAAATAAGATGCTCAGTGCCGAGGAACTTAAAATCATTGAAAAGATTGCATCTTATTTATTTTCCTCCACGTGAACTCGCTGGTGGATTTGTCGGTTGGACGAACGAGTGAATTTTTTCGCACCGAAGAGCAGATGAATGGTCTCTCCACAGTGTGAACTCGCTGGTGGATTTGTAGGTTGGACGATCGAGTGAATGTCTTCGCACCGTCTGAGCAGATGAATGGCCTCTCCGCAGTGTGAACTCGCTGGTGTTCCTTCAGAATAGCTGACTGAGTAAACACATTCCCACAGTCTGAGCAGGTGAACAGCATCTCCCCAGTTTGAATTGACTGGTATGCCTCTAGGTCAAATGATCCAGTGAATCCCTTCCCACAATCAGAGCAGTTGAACGATATTTCCCCCGTGTGAACTCGCTGATGTACCAGTAGGTCAGATGATTGAGTGAATCCCTTTACACTTACAGAACAAGTGAACAGTCTCTCTCTAGCGCGCGCTGACTGATGTCCCTTCAGATTAGATGACCGAGTATAACCCTTCTCACAGTCTGATAAAGCACACGGCCTCTCCCCAGTATGAACCGGTGTGCTACTCCGTCAGATGACTGAGTGAATCCCTTCCCAAAGTTTGAGTAGGTGAATGGAATCTCCCCAGTGTGAACTCTGTGGTCTGCCTGCAGTTGGGCTGAGTGCATGAATCACTTCCCACAGTTTTCTGTCAACTCGTCAAGTCAGATTTCAGATGTAATGAATTCCTGGTACAATCAATGCAGTTGAAGAACAAATGAACAAATGCTGGTGTGTTCTCAGCTCCCTGGCTCCAGTGAATCTCACTGATTTACATTGAAAAAATTTCAGACACAAAGCACGTTTTCATCTGGGATGAAATACTTCTTCATCTCCAAGGATCAACAACTGATATATTGGTGTTTCAATAGAAGTATTTGGTCACTCCTTAAATATCCGGACAGAGATGTGTTGTGTTTGAGAATTCCCGGACACAAATTATTTTTGCTGTTTCTTTCCTTACTATCTCTTTTTCCCATTCGCCCGGACGAAGGGTCTCGACCCGAAACGTCAACTGTACTTCTTCCTATAGATGCTGCCTGGCCTGCTGCATTCCGCCAGCATTTTGTGAATGTTGAAAGGGCCAGATAGGGTGGATGAGGAGAGGATATTTCATATGGTGGGGCTATCAAGATCTAGAGGGCACTTCCACAAAGATGAAGGGCCACTTTTTCAAACAGAGGTAAGGTGGATTTTTATTATTAGCCAGATTGTACTAGATCTGTGGAATGCTCTGCCACAGACTGCGGTAGAGGCCAATTGTGTGGGTATAATTAAGGCAGAAGTTGATCGTATCCTGATCAGTCAGGGCATCGAAGGATATGGTG
This sequence comes from Mobula birostris, assembly GCF_030028105.1. Taxonomy (NCBI): domain Eukaryota; kingdom Metazoa; phylum Chordata; class Chondrichthyes; order Myliobatiformes; family Myliobatidae; genus Mobula; species Mobula birostris. The sequence goes on from NC_092373.1 coordinate 209,621,317, forward strand.
AGAAGGCAGTTATAAGGGGTTGAGTGCTATCCGGGATCAGCCACAATGGAAAGGCGGCAAACTCAATGGGCTGAATGGCCTACTTCTGCTCCTATGATTTGTGGTCCTCGCAATCATGGTGAATCTCCTCTGCCATCTTCCAGCACAAAACATCCTTTGTATAGAATACGAAGCAAACCTTTTCAAGAAGCTTTCAAGGCAGCATCTATTGAGGGGAATAGAGTCAATGTTTGGGACAGAACCCCTCTCTTACAGCACTGACACAGGCCCTTTGGCCCAACATTTCCCTGCTGTCCTGGTGTCCATTTAAACTAATCCATCTGCCTGCCTTTGACATCGAACATAGAAATCTACAGCACATTACAGGCCCCTCGACCCACAATGTTGTGTTGACCAGTAACCTACCCCAGAATCTGGCTAGGATTTCCCTAGCGCATAGTCCTCGATGTTTCTAAGCTCCATGTACCTATCAAAGAGTCTCTTAAAATATCCTATTGTATCTACCGCCACCACTGCCGCCAGCAGTGCATTCCATGCACCCACAACTCTCTGTGTGAAAAACATACCCCTGACATCCCCTTCCATACCTATTTCCAAGCACCTTCAAACTGTGCCCCTTCTTGTTCATTTCAATCCTGGGAAAATGCCTCTGACTATCCACATGGTCAAAGCCTGTGATCATCTTATACACCTCTATCAGGTCACCCCTCATCCTCCGTTGCTCCAAGGAGAAAAAGACGAGTTCACTCAACCTATTCTCATAAGGCATGCTCTCCAATCCAGGCAAGATCCTTGTTAATCTCCTCTGCACTCTCTCTATAGTATCCACATCCTTCCTGTAGTGATGTGACCAGAATTGAACACAGTACTCCAAGTGGGGTCTAACTAATGTCTTATATAGCTTCAACATTGCCTCTCGGCTCTTGAGCTCAGTCTCACGGTTGATGAAGACCATCACAACAGATGTCTTCTTGACAACACTGCCAACCTGTGCAGCAGATTTGAGTGCCGAATGGACACGGAACCCCAAGATCTCTCTGACCCTCCACACTGCCCAAGAATCTTACCATTAATGTTACATTCTGTGTTCAGATTTGACCTGCCAAAATGAACCACGTCACAAGTATCTGTGCTGAACTCCATCTGCCACTTCCCTTCCCAGTTCTGCATCCGATCTATTTCCCGCAGTAATCCCTGACAACTCTCCAGACTCTCCACAATACCCCCGACTTCTGTGTCATCTGCGGGGCCTTCTGGGAGTTGTAGTCATGTGGCTTGCTACTTGCAAAAATATTTTTCCTCAGCAACCACAAACATCGCTGGAACCGACTCACCGAGGCTTCGAAGGAGAACCACACCCGTCCTTATGGACACCGAGGTTGGCGACTACCGACAGCAGCAACTCGCTGAAATCTGCCATGGCAATGGAGCAGAAGAGGAGGGACTGAACATGGGGCAGATTTCCACCAGCCTATCGTAGCTCAGACCCAACACTGTCCCCTTCTGTCACTGGCTGAGGTGCCTGTCGGTCAAATGAGAACTCAGACGGTGATTAGTTAATATGAACGTCATTCAGCCTTCTTGTCTTTATGAGCTTGAGTTTGGATGTCTATCAGGGACAGGAAGCCTCTTGCAGGAGGTAGAGTATTTGGTAAAGCAAATTGGGAGAAATGTAAGTTTTTATGATGATGCATCAGTCTCTTATTAAGAAGAAAATGGCCCAGGCCATGGTGGGGAAGGCATGATTTACTGGAGGTTATATGGAGATAATATTGGAAGGGATATTAAACTTGGAGATGTTTGGGGTATGATTTAGAAAATGGGGGGATTTGTAGAGATCATAATATTCCAGTATTGATTAATGACGGCAAAATGATTGTTACTGAAACAGGGACGGTTGTGTTATTAACTGGGCCATTTGCTGAGATTCATAATCAGCATCATTTAAGTGAAGAAGTTAAACAATGTAGGAATATGTCTCTAAGTGAATACCCAGAGGTGTTGGAAGTCAGCTGTACCAATGATAATATCACTGATGTAGAGTTTCTTTGTAGGAATTTAAGAAATCAATTATTCATGCAGGTCAGGTGTCCCCAGGAAACAATGATATATGTAATTGTAAATGTATATAATTCTCTCTTGAGAAAATATTAAATTTTTGAATCATGTTTGGAGGTTAGGTCGTCTACTTTCCTCGTGGAAAATGGCAGCTGTAGTGCCTATTCTAAAACCTGGGAGGTCCCTGTCTGATGCTTCTAGTTATGGGCCGATATTGTTAATGTCTCATTTATGTAAACTGATGGAACGTATGGTAATCGAGTGCTTGAGTTATATTTTGGAAAGAGTGGTGATAATAGCGTTTTATTAGAGTGGATTTTGGAAGGGTAGGATGACATTGGGTTCAGTTTTAGGTTTGGAAGATGATATTAGGAAAGCACAGTTAAATAAAGATGTTGTAATAGCAGTATTTTTTGATACTGAAAAGGGAAATGATATGTTATGGAAGGAAGGACTTTTGATTTAACTTTGAAAATTAGGAGTGAGAAGGAGATTGTATAATTTTTCTGAGTGTTTTTATTTGGACGGACTGCGCAGGTATGGGTGGGCATGTTATGTTTGTGTTTCTGTGAGACAGAGAATTTGTAGTATTTGTAGCCCTTCTTTATTTAATATTATGATTAATGATATTTTCTCTGAGATGGGTACTCTAGTGGGTAATCACTATATGCAGGTTATGTAGCTTTATTATTAAGGACCTCAGCACCCAGGGCATGCCCTTTTCTCACTGTTACCATCAGGTAGGAGGTACAGAAGCCTGAAGGCACACACTCAGCGGTTCAGGAACAGCTTCTTCCCCTCTGCCATCCGATTCCTGAATGGACATTGAAGCTTTGGACACGACCTCACTTTTTTAATATACAGTATTTTTGGTTTTGCACATTTTTATAATCTATTCATAATTGAATTACTTGTTTATTTATTATTACGTTTTTTTTTTCTCTCTCTGTTAGATTATGTATTGCATTGAACTGCTGCTGCTATGTTAACAAATTTCATGACATGGTGATAATAAATCTGATTCTCATTCTGAGTTATAGATTAGAGGTAATAATTTCAATTTTACTGTAAATAGGATGCATTTTCAATTAATGTCGGGTAGTGGAGGTATAATTTGTCCATCTGTGCTGATCACCCCATCCTTGACTAAGCTGTTCCTGTCATGGTCCAGTCCATGAAGTCTGCATTCCGGTTCACGGTCCGGTTCGTGGACTCAGGACTCCAGGTCTTCCAGCTGTCCCTTGTTTCGGTTGGTTTAATCATAGCTACCTGATTCCCATCTTGGTGCTTGGAATGTAAGTAACCTTGGGTTCGAGTGTCGGCAGCTGGTTTGTCTTGTCAGTTTTCCCTTGGAGCAACCCACTGGTGGAAGGCTAGTGCAGTCATCGGGATATGGATTTAGCTGTACCATAGCCCGCCGAGGTTACCGGCTGCCTCGAGTCTTGGAGCCACCCCGGACCTAGCTCCCTTCCTGTCCTTTGCCTCCGTCGGGTAAGCCAGGCTGATTACCGTTACCCTGCAGTTGGTTCTGTCCCTTGCCTCCATCGGGTAAGCCAGGCCGATTGCCGTTACCCTGCCATTGGTTCTGTCCCTTGCCTCCGTCGGGTAAGCCAGGCCGATTGCTGTTACCCTGCGGTTGGGTCTGTCCCTTCCTGTCCTTGCTTCCATGGAGGTGAGTCCCGTGTCCTGCCCAGGAGTTGCCTCGAAGTACTGTTGCCCCGTCATGTTCTTCCTGAGCCTCCGGTAATCCTCCACACTGCTCAAGTGTGTTTTTTTTTGTGTGTGTTCTATCACTGAGCAGCAGTGAACCATCTGATGGCCCTATCAGAGTTCTCTTTGGGAACTAGTTGACTTGATCAGCATTTACGATCTGGCTATTGTTCACCATTGCACTTAATTTTGAAAAAAACAGTGGGCAAATAGTTGAGGATTTGAGCTTTCAGTCGCTAAAACATGTTACGTGTTTTACAAGCAGGATTACTAGACTTACACTTGATTTGAAATTATATGTTTAAGCTCTTGAGGAAGTGTCAGTGGTAAGATTTCCAGGCGAGTGGATGGATAATAAGCTGACATGGAAGCACCATATCCGTAAGATAATTGAAAAATGTAAAGGAGCATTAAATCTCCTCAGGTATCTATGTGGGTATTCTTGGGTGCAACACAAAATCTTTGTTGACTATTTATGTTTGTTTAATTTGATCTGTTCTTGATTATGTCTGTGTGGTTTATAGATCAGCTTCATCTTCAACCTTAAAATGTTTGGGTGTGATACAAGCACAGACTTTAAGACTGTGTTGTGGTGCAGTAAGGTTGTCTCTTGTTTCGGCTTTACTGGTTGAACTGGAACAATTGCCCTCACATTGACAGAGGGTGAAGTTGACGTCAACAACCTGCATTCATTTGAGGGTGCAAAGAAAAGATCATCTTGCTAAAGGTGTGCTAGTGGACTGTCGGGAACATCACAAGATGTATGTTTTTTGTTTTAGGTGGCTGGGTTATTATCAAGCTGAGTGGCCACACATTTTAATTCCACGTCCCATTCCCATTCTGACATGTCTATCCATGGCCTCCTCTACTGTAAAGATGAAGCCACACTCAGGGGTGCGGAACAACATCTTATACTCCGTCTGGGTAGCCTCCAACCTGATGGCATGAACATCGACTTCTCTAACTTCCACTAATGCCCCACCTCCCCCTCGTACCCCATCCGTTATTTATATACACACATTCTTTCTCTCACTCTCCTTTTTCTCTCTCTGTTCCTCTGAATATACCCTTTGCCCATCCTCTGGGTTTTTCCCCCCTCTCCCTTTTCCTTCTCCCTGAGCCTCCTGTCCTATGATCCACTCATATCCCTTTTGCCAATCACCTGTCCAGCTCTTGGCTCCATCCCTCCCCCTCCTGTCTTCTCCTATCATTTCGCATCTCCCCCTCCCCCTCTCACTTTCAAATCTCTTACTAGCTCTTCCTTCAGTTGGTCCTGACAAAGGGTTTCGGCCCGAAACATCGACTGTACCTCTTCCTGGAGATGCTGCCTGGCCTGCTGCTTCACCAGCAACTTTGATGTGTGTTGCACAAACCTGGATGTACTGCTTCTCAGCTTTCTGGCAAGATCTCCAAATTCTATTTTCAGTACACCTTTGCTTTTACTTCCCATGTAATTGGTCCCAAATGTACCAACATATCCAGCTGTTTTCCCTCACTCTCTAAAATGCTGCAGACACAATCCGACACATCCCTGACTCTGGCACCGAGGAGGCAACATACTATTCGGGTGTCCTATTCACGTCGATAGATTCTCCTGTCACTCCTGCTCCACTCTTCCCCCTCTTACAACAGTCAGAGTTGTGGATGCTGAAGGGGGAAGACCTGCGTCAATGAGAGTCTGCACTCAGCACAAAACTTGTGTATTTTTCTGACAATCCCGGTGACCACACTGATACCTGCTTTTATTCCCTATAATATCATCAGATCAGTATTAATTTCCCAGCTCTTCTGGTAGGATTCAAACTCATGCCTTGACATGTTAGTGCAGTGTGCCTGGGATCCGGACACTGTGGTTTATCTGCCAGTCCCGTGTTTTGGTTGCATTGTGACCCTGTGCTGGTGTGTTCAGGGTCTAACATCTCCAGCTGACCATGACAGTGTGGCTGATGTGGAATAAACTTCAGTTCCCCTTCAGTCCGTTATTACAGACAATCCTTGCTTCAAATTATAACAATCATGTTTCATAAACAAGGAGAAATGAATCTTTGTAAGTTTTACCTCTATTAATATCATGAAGTGTTTCTCTCAGCACTGTGTTCAACAAATAGGAGTGAATGAATTTTTCAACCAGTAGGGCCTCATCTGTCACTGACAATTCCTGGACATCGTCACTAATTCTATAAATATTGAACCGCCAGTGATAAACTGGAATTCTGAACTATTTTACAAATCCGTAAAGGAGCAGGTCCTATCTCCTGTTCTGATAAGCTTCCTCCTGAAATAAATAAAAACACAAATCTGGTTAGACATTGACTTACTGTCTACATCCTGATTTTCATCCAAATCATTACAAGGCGTTGAAAATTCCCACTCCCGCAGTCACTCATAACACAAACAATCAGAAGCACGGGGTAAATTACAGGGAGTGTTTCTGACAATTAGACCATTACTGAGAGAATGACACTCATAGCAAAGTGAGGACAGGTTGTGCATTTTAATCTGCTTAAGATGATAACATAGAAGAATTTAAGATTAGTACTGAATTTGATTGCATGCAGGTGGAGAAAGTACCTCGATTTATGGCTAACATGACAGGACACAGTTTTAAGGTGCTTGGCAGTAGGTACAGAGGAGATGTCAGTGGTAAGTTTTTATGTAGTGTGACAAAAAACCAAGTTATCAGAAAATTGATGCTGATGAAAGAGATAAGGGAGACAAAAGGGAGAAACGTTCAAAATGTTAATGAGAGAGGGGAGAGATAACGAAAAGAGACACAATTCAGAATAGTGACAGACCGGTTGCTTTGAACCTGAACTGTTTGAAGTTTGATGGACAGGCGATACCCCAGCAGGGGGATAAAAAGAACAGGTTCGCTAAGGCACGACAGACACCTGTCATCCGGCAGGACCTGTTCATCTAGAGTCAGTCACAGACACTACAGCACAGAAACAAACCGCTCGGTCCATGATTTCACTGTTTCTGTCCCATTAGAGTGAGTCGCAGACACCACAGCACATAACCAGACCCTTAGGCCCATCATCCTGGATGGTCCTCTCCCGTTAATCAGTCCCAGACAGGATTGCAAAGAAATAAGCTCTTCAGCACATCATCCTGGCTGACCCATCCCGTTAGAGTCAGTCACAGACATTACAGTAGAGGAAAAGACCTGTCACCCTATCATCCCAACGTTCCTCTTCTGTTAGTCAGTCCCAGACACTATTACAAAGAAAAAGGCTCTTCGGCCGATCATCCTGCCATTCCTGTCCCATTAGAGCGAGACAGGGACACCACCACACAGCAACAGGCCATTCAGCCCATCATCCTGTCGTTCCTGTGCCATCAGAGTGAGGCAGGGACACCACCACACAGGAACAGGCCATTCAGCACAACAGTCTCCTGCTTGTGGCACTTTACAATCAGTGATAGACAACTGAGCAGAGAAACAGATCCTTTGACCATCACCCTGCCGTGCTGTTCCTGTTAGAAACAGTCAAAGACACAACACCACAGAAACAGATCTTTCAGTCCACCACCATGCCGTTCCTGTCCCTTCAGAGCTGGTTACAGACTCAAGACTACAGAAACAGACCTTCTGGCCCATCACTCTGCTAGCATGGCTCAGGAGGGTTTAAACTAATTTGCAAGCGGGATGGGACCGGAGCGATAGAGCAGTGAAAGAAGTGCATGGAGTAAAGCCAGATCTAACATATAGAGAGACTTTGAGGAAAGAGAAGCAGAATAAACGGTGTAAAGACAGTAAGGTAGAAGGGCTGAAATGTGTGTACCTCAATGCAAGAAGCATCTGGAACAAAGGTGATGAACTGAGAGCTTGGATACATACATGGAATTATGATGTGGTGGCCATTACAGAGACTTGGCTGGCACCGGGGCAGGAATAGATTCTCAATATTCCTGGATTTCAGTGCTTTAAAAGGGATAGAGAGGGTGGAAAAAGGGGAGGAGGGGTGGCATTACTGGTCAGGGATACCATTACAGCTACAGAAAGGGTGGGTGATGTAGCAGGATCCTCTTTTGAGTCAGTCTGGGTAGAAGTCAGGAACAGGAAGGGAGCAGTTACTCTACTGGGGGTATTATATAGGCCCCCTGGTAGCAGCAGAGATACAGAGGAGCAGATTGGGAGGCAGATTTTGGAAAGGAGCAAAAATAACAGGGTTGTTATCATGGGTGACCTTAACTTCCCTAATATTGATTGGCACCTGATTAGTTCCAAGGGTTTAGATGGGGCAGAGTCTGTTAAGTGTGTCCAGGATGGATTCCTGTCACAGTATGTGGACAGGCCGACTAGGGGGAATGCCATACTAGATCTGGTATTAGTTAATGAACCGGGTCAGGTCACAGATCTCTCAGTGGGTGAGCATCTGGGGGACAGTGACCACCACTCCCTGGCCTTTAGCATTATCATGGAAAAGGATAGAATCAGAGAGGACAGGAACGTTTTTAATTGGAGAAGGGTAACTTGTGGGTGTGAATTGGGATGATGTTTTTGCAGGGAAATGTACTATGGACATGCGGTCGATATTTAGAGATCTCTTGCAGGTTGTAAGGGATAAATTTGTCCCAGTGAGGAAGATAAAGAATGGTAGGGTGAAGGAACCATGGGTGACAAGTGAGGTGGAAAATCCAGTCAGGTGGAAGAAGGCAGCATACATGAGGTTTAGAAAGCAGGGATCAGATGGGTCTATTGAGGAATATACGGTAGCAAGAAAGTAGTTTAAGAAGGGGCTGAGAAGAGCAAGAAGGGGGAATGAGAGGGCCTTGGCAAGTAGGGTAAAGGAAAACCCCAAGGCATTCTTCAATTATGTGAAGAACAAAAGGATGACAGGAGTGAAGGTAGGACCAATTAGAGATAAAGGTGGGAAGATGTGCCTGGAGGCTGTGGAAGTGAGCGAGGTCCTCAATGAATACTTCTCTTCGGTATTCACCAATGAGAGGGAGCTTGATGACGGTGAGGACAATATGAGTGAGGTTGATGTTCTGGAGCATGTTGATATTAAGGGAGAGGAGGTGTTGGAGTTGTTAAAATACATTAGGACAGATAAGTCCCCGGTGCCTGATGGAATATTCCCCAGGCTGCTACACGAGGCAAGGGAAGAGACAACTGGCTAGGATCTTTATGTCCTCATTGTCCTTGGGAATAGTACTGGAGGATAGGAGAGTGGCAAATAGAACGCGACCCTCAAACCCTGCCTCCCATATGAGCCCCCACCTTAAATTCCTCCATATACCTGTCTAGTAGTCTCTTAAACTTCACTAGTGTATCTGCCTCCACCACTGACTCAGGCAGTGCATTCCACGCACCAGCCACTCTCTGAGTAAAAAACCTTGCTCTAATATCCCCCTTGAACATCCCACCCCTTACCTTAAAGCCATGTCCTCTTGTATTGAGCAGTGGTGCCCTGGGGAAGAGGCGCTGGCTATCCACTCTATCTATTCCTCTTATTATCTTGTACACCTCTGTCATGTCTCCTCTCATCCTCCTTCTCTCCGAAGAGTAAAGCCCTAGCTCCCTTAATCTCTGATCATAATGCATACTTTCTAAACCAGGCAGCATCCTGGTAAATCTCCTCTGTACCCTTTCCAATGCTTCAACATCCTTCCTATAGTGAGGTGACCAGAAATGGACACAGTACTCCAAGTGTGGCCTAACCAGAGTTTTATAGAGCTACACCGTGACTCTTAAACTCTATCCCTCGACTTATGAAAGCTAACATCCCATAAGCTTTCTTAACTACCCTATCCACCTGTGAGGCAACTTTCAGGGATCTGTGGACATGTACCTCGAGATCTCTCTGCTCCTCCACACTACCAAGTATCCTGCCATTTACTTTGTACTCTGCCTTGGAGTTTGTCCTTCCAAAGTGTACTACCTCACACTTCTCCGGGTTGAACTCCATCTGCCACTTCTCATCCCACTTCTGCATCCTATCAATGTTTTTCTGCAATCTTTGACAATCCTCTACACTATCTACAACACCACCAACCTTTGTGTCATCTGCAAACTTGACAACCCAGCCTTCTACCCCCACATCCAGGTCGTTAATAAAAATCACGAAAAGTAGAGGTCCCAGAACAGATCCTTGTGGGACAGCACTCGTCACAATCCTCCAATCTGAATGTACACCCTCCACCACCACCCTATGCCTTCTGCAGGCAAGTCAATTCTGAATCCACCTGGCCAAACTTCCCTGGATCCCATGCCTTCTAACTTTCTGAATAAGCCTACCGTGTGGAACCTTGTCAAATGCCTTACTAAAATCCATATAGATCACATTCACTGCACTACCCTCATCTATATGCTTGGTCACGTCCTCAAAGAACTCTATCAGGCTTGTTAGACACAATCTGCCCTTCACAAAGCCATGCTGACTATTCCTGATAAGACCATGATTCTCTAAATGTCTATAGATCCTATCTCTAAGAATCTTTTCCAACAGCTTTCCCACCACAGACGTAAGGCTCACTGGTCTATAATTACCCGGACACTCCCTACTACCTTTTTTGAACAAGCGGACAACATTCGCTTCCCTCCAATCCTCTGGTACCATTCCCGTGGACAACGAGGACATAAAGATCCTAGCCAGAGGCTCAGCAATCTCTTCTCTCGCCTCGTGGAGCAGCCTGGGGAATATTCCGTCAGGTCCCGGGGACTTACCTGTCTTAATGTATTTTAACAACTCCAACACCTCCTCTCCCTTAATATCAACATGCTCCAGAACATCAACCTCACTCATATTGTCCTCACCATCATCAAGTTCCCTCTCATTAGTGAATACGGAGGAGAAGTCTTTATTGAGGACCTCACTCACTTACACAGCCTCCAGGCACATCTTCCCACCTTTATCTCTAATTGGTCCTACCTTCACTCCTGTCATCCTTTTTTTCTTCACATAATTGAAGAATGCCTTGGGGTTTTCCTTTACTCTACTCACCAAGGCCTTCTCATGCCCCCTTCTTGCTCTTCTCAGCCCCTTCTTAAGCTCCTTTCTTGCTTCCCTATATTCCTCAATAGACCCATCTGATCCTTGCTTCCTAGACCTCATGTATGCTGCCTTCTTCCACCTGACTAAATTTTCCACCTCACTTGTCACCCATGGTTCATTCACCCTACCATTCTTTATCTTCCTCACCAGGACAAATTTATCCCTAACATCCCGCAAGAGATCTCTAAACATCGACCACATATCCATAGTACATTTCCCTGCAAAAACATCATCCCAATTCACACCCGCAAGTTCTAGCCTTATAGCCTCATAATTTGCCTTTCCCCAATTAAAAATTTTCCTGTCCTCTCTGATTCTATCCTTTTCCATGATAATACTAAAGGCCAGGGAGCGGTGTTCACTGTTCCCCAGATGTTCACCTACTGAGAGATCTGTGACCTGACCCAGTAGATCTAGTATGGCATTCCCCCTGGTCGGCCTGTCCACATACTGTGACAGGAATCCATCCTGGACGTACTTAACAAACTCTGCCCCATCTAAACCCCTGGAACTAATCAGGTACCAATCAATATTAGGGAAGTTAAAGTCACCCATGATAACAACCCTGTTATTTTCCCACCTTTCCAAAATCTGCCTCCCAATCTGCTCCTCTGTATCTCTGCTGCTACCAGGGGGCCTATAGAATACCCCCAGTAGAGTAACTGCTCCCTTCCTGTTCCTGACTTCCACCCATATTAACTCAAAAGAGGATCCTGCTACATTACCCACTCTTTCTGTAGCTGTAATAGTATCCCTGACCAGTAATGCCACCCCTCCTCCCCTTTTTCCGCCCTCTCTATCCCTTTTAAAGCACTGAAATCCAGGGATATTGAGAATCCATTCCTGCCCTAGTGCCAGCCAAGTCTCTGTAATGGCCACTACATCATAATTCCATGTATGTATCCAAGCTCTCAGTTGTTCCTGATGCTTCTCGCATTGAGGTACACACATTTCAGCCCTTCTACCTTACTGTCTTTACACCGTTTATTCTGCTTCTCTTTCCTCAAAGCCTCTCTGTATGTTAGATCTGGCTTTACTCCATGCACTTCTTTCACTGCTCTATCGCTCTGGGTCCCATCCCCCTCGCAAATTAGTTTAAACCCTCCCGGACCATGCTAGCAAACCTACCTGCAAGGATATTGCTCCCCCTTGAGTTCAGGTGCAACCTATCCAATCTGTACAGGTCCCACCTTCCCCAGAAGAGATCCCAATGATCTCAAAATCTGAAACCCTGCTCCCTGCACCAACTCCTCAGCCACGCATTCAACTGCCATCTTCTCCAATTCTTACCATCTCTGTCACGTAGCACTGGCAGCAATCCTGAGAACGTCACCCTTGAGGTCCTGTTCTTCAGCCTTCTGCCTAGTTCCCGAATCTCACACTTCAGGACCTCATCCCTCTTCCTGCCTATGTCGTTGGTCCCAACATGTATCACGACTTCTGGTTGCTTTCCCTCTCGTACCAGGATGTCGTGCACCCGGTCAGAGACATGCCGGACCCTGGCACCCGGGAGGCAACAAACCATGCGTCCTTCTCACGTCCACAAAATCTCCTGTCTGCTCCCCTGACTATAGAGTCCCCAATGTCCTTCTCACGTCCACAAAATCTCCTGTCTGCTCCCCGGACTATAGAGTCCCCAATGACGACAGCTCTCCTCTTCTCTGTCCCACCCTTCTGCATCACAGGGTCAGACTCAGTGCCGGAGGCCCTGCCACCGTGGCTCACACCTGGTCGGTCGTCCCCGCCAACAGTATCCAGGACGGTAAACTTATTATTCAGGGGAATGGCTACAGGGGTGCTCTGCACTACCTGTCTGCTCACCTTCGCTTTCCCCCCTCTGACTGTCACCCAACCACTTGCTTCCAACAACCTAGGTGTGACTACCGCCCTGTAGCTCTCATCTATGACTGCCTCATTCTCCCTTATGAGTCGAAGGTCATCCAGCTGCTGCTCCAGATTCCTTACATGGTCTTCCAGATCGCCCAGCCGTATGCACTTCTGGCAGATGTGACTCTGCGGGAGCGAGGAGTTCCCCCAAGACTGCCACATCTCACATGAGAGGCACATCACCATCTTAGGAGACATTGTAAAAACTAACTGCGAGCTAGCTTGCCCTCCGCCTTTTCTCATCGAAGCCTCTCGAGTCAAAGCCTCAAAGCTCCACTCCTTCACTGGCCCGCTCACTCACAGGCCACTTCGCTTGAGCTATCCCTCTATTTATCTGTTTGAGCTTTTCAAAATGTTTGGCCACTTGACCTCGACTGCCCAATCAGGTGCTTTCTGCTGAGTCTGAGCTATTCAAATCTTGATTGTCTAATCAACGACTTTCTGTGTTGTCCCCTTGATCAAAAAAGGTAGTAGGGATAGTCAGGGTAATTGTAGACCAGTGAGCCTGGTGTCTGTGGTGGGAAAGCTGTTGGAAAAGATTCTTAGAGATAGGATCTATGGGCATTTAGAGAATCATGGTCTGATCAGGGACAGTCAGCATGGCTTTGTGAAGTGCGGATCGTGTCTAACAAGCCTGATAGAGTTCTTTGAGGAGGTGACCAGGCACATAGATGAGGGTAATGCGGTGGATGTGATCTACATGGATTTTAGTAAGGCATTTGACAAGGTTCCACACAGTAGGCTTATTCAGAAAGTCAGAAGGAATTGGGTCAAGGGAAGTTTGGCCAGGTGGATTCAGATTTGGCTTGCCTGCAGAAGGTTGTGGTGGACGGAGTACATTCGGATTGAAGGGTTGTGACTAGTGGTGTCCCACAAGGATCAGTTCTGGGGCCTCTATGTTTTGTGATTTTTATTAACGACCTGGATGTCGGGGTAGAAGGATGGGTTGGCAAGTTTGCAGATGACACAAAGGTTGGTGGTGGTGTAGATAGTGTAGAGGATTGTCAAAGATTGCAGAGAGACATTGATAGGATGCAGAAGTGGGCTGAGAAGTGGCAGATGGAGTTCAACCCGGAGAAGTGTGAGGTTGATTTGGGGATTTTGGAAATGAAGGAGTTAACACATGATTAGCATTTTGGCAGCTTTGAGCATGTGCTCACTGCAACTTAGAAGTATGCGGTGGGGATCTCATTGAAACATAATGAATGTTGAAAGATTAAATGACGTGGATGTGGGAGTATATTTCCTATGGTGCAGATGTCCAGAACTAGAGGACACAGCCTCAAAAGGTTTTACCTAGAGGGTAGTGAATCTGTGGAATGCTCTGTGGAATGTCGTGGAGTCTAAGTCCATCATTAGATTTGAAGCAGAAATCAATAGTTTCTTGACTGGTCAGGGCGTCAAAGGAAATGGCGAGAAGCAGGTGTCTGGGGTTGAGTGAGATCCAGGATCAGCCATGATGGAATGGTGGAGCAGACTCTATGGGCTGAATGGCCTAATTCTGCTCCTATGGCTTATGGTCTTAAGGACAGCATCTCCTGTTGGCTACCCATTGTAATTGCACTCACCATTCCCATTCCAACATGCCTGTCCATGGCCTCCCCGACAGCCCAGATGAGAATACTCCCTGGTTGGAGGAGTAACATCATACTCCAGCTGGCTTGCCTCCAACCTGACAGCATGAACACTGATTTCTCCTACATCCAGGAATTTCACCCGCCCCCCACCCTTCTCGCATTCTCCATTCTGGCTCCACTGTCACCTCCTGCCTTCTCCTCACATCTTCATCACCTTCCTCTTTACCATTCTCCTACGGCACACACTCCTCTCCTATCAGATTCCTTCTTCAGTCGTTTATCTCCCTATCACCCCAGCTTCTTACTTCACTTCCCTTCATCCACCCACTCGCCTTTCCCCTCACCTATTACCTGCCCGCTTGTACTCTTTTCCTTCCCACACCATTCTCATTTTTGCTTCTGCCCCTTCATTTCCAGTCCGCAAGGAGGGTCTTGACCATAACCGCCATCTCATTATTCACCTCCTTAGGTGCTTCCTAATCTGCCGAGTTCCTCCAGCATTTTGTGTGCATTATGCCATTATAAAGTCACCAAGAGCAATGAATCAGTGCAGATCCCTGCAGAACACCACATGTCACTGACCTCCAGGCAGAATACTCTCTATCTGCAACCACCTATCTACCTCCTATGGACAAGCCAATTCTATGTCCACACAGCCTTGTCTGCCTGCATCCCATACATCCTGACTCTCTAAATGAACTTGCGAGGAACCTTATCAAATGCCTTGCTAATGTCCATATACACCACATCCATTGCTCTCACTTCATCAATACATCTTGTCACATCCTAAAGAACTCAATCCCGATGTTCACAAAGCTGTTACTGATACCTGAAGACCTTGGTTATAGGGAAAGATTGAATGGGTTAATTTCAGGTTGAAGAATGAGAGGAGATTTGATAGACGCGTATTGTTTGTGAGGTGTATAGATAGGGTGAGTAAAATTTTCCACTGAGCTTCGGTAAGACTACAAGCAGAGATGATAGGTTAAGGTTGAAAGGTGAAATATTTAAGGGAACATCTTCACGGAGAGTATGGTGGGTGTGTGGAATGAGCTGCCAGCAGAAGTTCAATTTCAACATGGCTGAGAGGTTTGGACGACTACATGTGTGGGAGGGGTATGGTCCAGTAGAGGTTGGTGGGACGAGGCAGAAAAGTAGTGCAGCAAAGTCTAGATGGTCTGAATGGCCTGTTTTGTGTTGCAGTGCTCAAATAAAAGATGCTAATGTGAAGGGAAACTGCAGGCAAAACGTAGAAGTAGACACATGGATTGCAGCAGTGACAACACCCAGGTTTCAGGAAATTCACCAATGGTATTACAGTGTGCACCGGTTGTTGTCATACAGAATTGGTTTTGCTGTTAGACCGCTGCATAATTATTTTATTCAATCATCAGGACCGAGTCTGTTACTTCATGAATTCTTTCTGTGATCAAAATAGAGATTTACTGGTAATTTTGTCAACTGGGAATGAAAAGCTGTACTAACTTCATACGCGGATAGATCAGCCTGAAGTCTCGGCCTGAATCGTCGACTGTACTTTTTTGCCCAAAGCATTTTGTGTGTGCTGCTTTGATTTCCAGCATCTGCAGATTCTCTCTTTTTTGTGAATTGTATTCTTTGTTTTTGTCTGTAAAGAATGAATATCTGTCAGACAGTATTCAATGTTAGTGCACTGTACGCTTTCTTACACAGTGAGTTCTGAACCATCATCAGTACTAAACTTCAGCCTCACTATCATCCTGTCCAATTGTATTTCTAAGCCCAAACCCCTTACAGGATGGTTTCCTGAAAGGGATTACGGTTTAGAAATACCCTCACTGAATCCCCCGTCCTGCTGAAGTCTCGGCCCGAAACGTCGACTGTACTTTTTTACCCACAGATGCTGCGTGGTCTGCTGTTCCTGCCGCATTTTGTGGGTGTTGCTTTGATTTCCAGCATCTGCACATTGTCTCTTGTTTCCCCTTACAATACCTCGAGCAGACGAAGTAAACACAGCAGGCCGGGATCCTAGCAACAGTAAGTACTTGCAGCCGATGCATACAGATTTTGGAAAACAATGCCGAGGTCTGCTGGGAGTAGGGCAGATCGCTCCAGGAGGGGGAGACACAGTAGCCCACCTTGAAACGGAGCCTGCCAGCAGAGTCCTTTGAGAATGCCACAGCACAGGGCGAAACTGTGGAGGCCCTGCCAGTCCATAATGAATAATGAATGGCCTGCATGAGGGTGTCTAATGCTGCAAGACCCGAAACACCCGATGACTCCAGTTTACATCACCTCGAATATGTCCCAGTTCATCCTTGGATGTCTATCAGCACCAAGTCGCACTTCCGTTGGATTGACTGAAAAATATGGTCGGTGGATTTGGCCAACACAATAACCATATAACAATTACAGCACGGAAACAGGCCATCTGGGCCATTCTAGTCCTTGCCGAACTCTACCTCTCAGCTAGTCCCACTGACCTGCACTCAGCCCATAACCCTCCATTCCTTTCCTGCCCATATATCTATCCAATTTAACTTTAAGTGACAACATCAAACCTGCCTCAACCACTTCTACTGGAAGCTCGTTCCACACAGCTACCACTCTCTGAGTAAAGAAGTTCCCCCTCATGTTACCCCTAAACTTTTGTCCTTTAACTTTCAACTCATGTCCTCTTGTTTGAATCTTCCCCACTCTCAATGGAAAAAGCCTATCCACGTCAACTCTATCTATCCCCCTCATAATTTTAAATACCTCTATCAAGTCCCCCCTCAACCTTCTACGTTCCAAAGAATAAAGACCCAACTTGTTCAACCTTTCTCTGTAACTTAGGTGATGAAACCCAGGTAACAGTCTAGTAAATCTTCTCTGTACTCTCTCTATTTTGTTGACATCTTTCCTGTAATTCAGTGACCAGAATTGTACATAATACTCCAAATTTGGCCTTACCAATTCCTTGTACAAATTCAACATTACATCCCAACTCCTATACTCAATGCTCTGATTTATAAAGGCCAGCATACCAAAAGCTTTCTTCACCACCCTATCCACATGTGATTCCACCTTCAGGGAACTATGCACCATTATTCCTAGATCCCTCTGTTCTACTGCATTCTTCAATGCCCTACCATTTACCATGTATGTCCTGTTTTGATTAGTCCTACCAAAATGTAGCACCTCACACTTATCAGCATTAAACTCCATCTGCCATCTTTCAGCCCACTCTTCTAACTGGCCTAAATCTCTTTGCAAGTTTTGAAAACATACTTCATTATCCACAACTCCACCTATCTTAGTATCATTTGCATACTTACTCATCCAATTTACCACCCTATCATCCAGATCATTAATGTATATGACAAACAACATTGGACCCAGTACAGATCCCTGAGGGGATGAACAGTACAAAGTACTCTGAAAGGAATAAAATGCATAAATAATATTAGGCTTACCATCAGACCAAACTATTATGCATTAAAATGACTTTTACATTATCATCTTTAAATTCATTTGCCAGGGAAGTTATCCCTTTAAATTCGCACTTCTGAAATTTGGATCTATTGAGGGAGGGAGAAGATAGCGGCGTGACGCAGTGCGCGCAGCCGTTCCGAATGAATATCGTATGTGTTAACTAGGGGGCCGTGCACAATCCTGATTTGATGGAGACAGACGTGAGAAGCGCAGAGGAACACCTGGAGAAACTTCTGAAATGCCTGCTTCGCTGCCGCTGCTACTGTGCGATCGAGAATCTCCGGAGACGAAGGCCCCAAATTCTCGGCTTTGCCTATTGCTGGGCCGGGGTCGAAGCGTTCGGCAGAGATGGTGCTCGGTGTCGGAGAGCTGGTCGGAGGCTCGGAGTTTTCGGACGGACTCGGAGACGGACTGTGGTCGGATGCTTCCGGGATGCTACATCGGCAAGTTGGCGGCACTGGAGGTTTACCGTCTGCGTGAGATGATGGGACTTTGGAGAGACTTTGAGACTTTTACTGTGCCATGGTCTGTTCTTATCAAATTATGGTATTGCTTTGCACTTTTGTAACTATATGTTATAATTATGTGGTTTTTGTTAGTTTCTTCAGTCGGTTTGTCATGTGTTTCTGTGATATCATTCTGGAAAAACATTGTATCATTTCTTAATGCATGCATTACCAAATGACAATAAAAGAGGACTGCGTGTCCTCATAATCTAATCTAAATCTAAAATTTCAGAAACAGAGTAAAACTGCCATAATATGGTACATTAACTGGATGTGAATCCTGTCGTAAATATCTCCAATATACTGGAGCAGCTCCCTGAATTTTGACTCACACAGTGTCTTAGCATGTCAAAACATGCCGAACATTCCTTGTGAGTGTCCTACTCATTGGCTTCTGTTTGTAACTAATCCCTGCTGCCTCCACCTTTAAAATTCTTGTCCTGACCTATGAAACTCATTCTACTTTCTCATTTTAGTTTGCCTGTACAAGTTATTCAAACTTGGGACTACTTTATACCTTCTAGTTCACTAACTGCAGACTGAATTTGCGATATAATTTTCCTGCCCCTCTTTTACATCAAGCACTCTTCATTTGGAATCAGAATCATGTTTAATTTCACCGGCTTATGCCATTTAATTAGTGTTCTTGCAGCAGCAGTATACTGCAATACATAATAATAAGAACTGTAAATTGCTATAAGAAATATGTATATATACACACACACACATATTTAATATCACCGGCATATGCCATTTAATTAAAGTTTTTGCAGCAGCAGTATACTGCAATACAAAATAATAAGAACTGTAAATTGCTATTAGAAATATACAGATACTGTGTGTGTATATACACACATATTTATATATACACAATTAAATTAAATAAGTGGTGCAAATAGACAGCAAAAAAAGAGACTACTAGACAGGTATATAGAGGAATTTAAGGTGAGGGGGTTATATGGGAGGCAGGGTTTAAGGGTCGGCACAACATTGTGGGCCGAAGGGACTGTACTGTGCTGTACTGTTCTATGTTCTATGCTCCAAAAGAAAAGTAGTGAGGTAGTGTTCATATGTTGATCGCCCATTGAGAAATCTGATGACGGAGGGGCAGAACCTCTTCTGAAGTGTTGAGTGCCTGTCTTCAATCTCCTTGATGGCAGCACTGAGAAGAGGGTGTTGAAGGTCTTTGATGATGATGTCGTCTTTTTAAGTCATTGTCTTTTGAACATGCTCTCAATGCAGGGAAGGCTGGTGCTCCTCATGGAGCTGACAGAGTTTAAAATGATAACCTGCATCTTTTGCCAATCCTGTACAGTGGCCCCTCCATACCAGACAGTGATGCAACTAGTTGGAATATTCTTCACGGTACATATGAAAATGTGTGAGTGCTTTAGTCACATTCCAATTCCCCTCAAACTCCAAATGAAGTATAACCGCTGTCATGTGCTCTTTGTAACTGCATCAAAATGTTAGGCCCAGGTTAGACCTTTAGAGGTATTGAAATCTCAGGAACTTGAAATGGCTAACCCTTTCCACTACAGATCTCTTGACAAAGCCTGTTCTGTGTTCCCTTGGCTTCCCCTTCCTTAAGTCTACAATCAACTCATTGGTCCTGCTGACGTTGACTGCAATGTTTTCTGTTGTTCTATCAGTCAACCAACTGATGTATCTTGTTCCTGTACACCATCCTGTCACCATCTGAAACTTTGCCAACAATACATTGTGTTTTTGGGAACTTTATAAATGGTGCTTGAGTTGCGCTTAGCCACATAATGGTGGGTGCAGCGAGAGTAAAGCAGCAGGCTAAGCATGCATCCTTGAGGTGCGTCGGTGTTGCTTGTTACCACTGACTACTCTGAATTCTACATGGATCATATCTCACTCCTCACAAACCAGACTTTTTCCACTTTCGAGAACAGAATGATCCTCCAGAGAGTGCTCCCTGCAGAGTCGAAAATATCAAAGAATAAAGGATGACGAGGAGAAATCAAGGCATGGCTGAATATTGAGCTCATATTTCAGATGGTGACGAGGAGGAGGACAGGAGTGAGATAGATCAGCAAGTTGAGTGGTGTCGCAGTAACAACCTTGCACTCAACATCATTAAGACAAAGGAATTGATTGTGGATTCAGGAAGGGGAAGTCGAGGGAACACACACCAGTCCTCACCGTGGGATCAGAAGTGAAAAGGGTGAGCAGTTTCCATTTCCTGCCTGTCAACATCTCTGAGGAACTATTCTGGGCCCAACATATTGATGCAGCTACACAACATCGGCGATATTTCATTCGGAGACTGAGGGGAATTGGTCTGTCACTACAGACACTTGCAAATTTCTACAGATGTACTGTGAAGAGCATTCTAACTGGTTCCATCACTGCCTGGTGTGGAGAGGCCACTGTACAGGATCGGAAAATGCTGCAGAAAGTTGTAAACTCATCCAGCTTCTTCGTGGGCACTAGACTCCACAGCATCCAGGACACGATCAAAAGATGATGCCACAAAAATGTTGCATCCATGATTAAGGACCCCGATCACCCAGGATATGCCTTCATCTCATTGCTATCATCAAGGAGGGTGCACCGGACCCTGAAGACATTTCAGGAACAGCGTCATTCTCACTACTATTAGATTTCTGAATGGGCAAAGAACCCATGAAATCTTTGAAACCATTTGGTTTAACTGTAAAGCTATTTCTGTTCCAGGCTCCTGGGCAGCTCTTGGATTCCAGAGAGATATCAAAGGATACCTGATTAGAAATAAGAATACAGGTACAGTACATGAGAGATAGGAACACGACAGGCTATTCAACCATAAGACCATAAGATATAGGAGCAGAAATAGGCCATTCAGCCCATTAAGTCTGCTCCACCATTCAATCGCGGGCTGATCCAATTCTTTCAGTCATCCCCCCTCCCATGCCTTCACCTCATACCCTCTGATGCCCTGCCTAATCAAGAACCTATCTATCTCAGCCTTAAATGCACCAAATGAATTGGCCTCCACAGCTGTTCATGGCAACAAATTCTACAGATTTACCACCCTCTGACTTAAAGTAATTATTCTCCATCTCTATTCTAAATGGACGTCCTTCAATCCTGAAGTCGTGCCCTCTTTTTCTAGTCTCCCCTACCCAGTGAGCTTGCGCAGCTATTCAATAAGAGAACAGGTGACCTTCTTGATCCATCTTCCTGCTGTACCAAATTAATCTGTTATCAAGTATCTAAATACGGTTCTCAGCCTAGAGTCCACAGAGCCCACACTGAATGGTGTTGGCCAATGGCATTAGAAAAGTTTGGGAAACCCTGCTCTAAAGGATCTAGAAGAAGTTAAGAAATTCCACTGATGAAAGAAGTGTGTTTTCTCAGACATAAGTAGCCAGCTCCTTATTCTTGTTTCCTAGTTGTACAACTTTTTACTGAATATGCTGTCTATGTTCATTCCCTTTTATATTCATCCTTCTCTGCAGGCAGGAGTTGGATTTGATGTGTTTTTGTTTTTTAGTGTGTTGGGTGTTAGATGTTTTCTTTGAACACATTCTTTCCTCCATGGCTGTCAGTGGGAAGGCGAATTACAGCGTTGTACATCAATAATAAATGTACTTTGAACTTTGATTTTCTTCACAAACATTGTTCAATCTTGTAACCAGGTTTTACAGGCAGGTAAATTATATTCCTACACCCACATGTTAGTCCTGAAGAATTTTATTTTTTAAAGAATTAACTATTAGTCCTCTAGAATTTGGACTTTGAAAAAATAGTCACAGTTCTATTGCTGTCATCAGGTCTATATCTTGGAACTCTCTTCCCATTTACGTTTTGCGTGTACCCTCACCACAAGGACTGTATAGCATTGGGATAATACAACATGAAGACCACGAGACATAAGAATTAGGCCTTTTGGCGCAGAATGTGCCCTGCCGTTCAATCATGGCTGATTCACATGGAACATACCATTTTAAAACACGTCCTTCAGTTCATAAAGTTGTGTCGAACCAATTAAATTAGTAATCAAATAGTCAAGTATACTAATATCTTCTCTCTGCATCCTCCCATTTCCTTCATATTCATGTTCTTATCCAAATCTCTCTTAAAAATCTACATTTCTGCCTCTACCCCCACCCCAGATAACGCATTCCAAGCACCCACTACTCTCTGTCAAAAGCTTGCTGTCACCACGCTTCGGACACGGCCCGAGTGTGGATGATAGACACTGAAATATGTCGATAGTTCACAGAGTTTAATTCAAAAAAGGGAAAACTAAAGAATAAATGCTCGGTCAAACAGAGCCATTAACTAAAACTCTCAAAATGGAAAGTAGCCTACACAGCGGCTGAAAATTAAACGAATACTGCTAGTCTTCAGAGTCAGTTGATTTTGAAAGTCCAATGGCTCAGGGAAGGCCTAATGCAAAACAGCAGCGAAGCTTTGCTGTGCTCTGTCCAAATTTCCACAAGCACTACGACGACAAGAATGTAGTTAAACACTATCACGATTAAATAATAATTACCTAATATGTGCAAATACACGAGCACAATTGCCATATCTACTGTGCTGCAGAATCCGTGGTTGTGACACATATACAATCGACCATAGGTGCAGGAGTAGGCCATTCAGCCCTTCGAGCCAGCACCACCATTCACTGTGATCATGGCTGATCATCCACAATCAGTACACTTCTCCTGCCTTCTCCCGATATCCCATCACTCCGCTATCCTTAAGAGCTGTATCTAACTCTTTTTTGAAAGAATCCAGAGAATTGGCCTCCACAGCCTTCTGAGGCAGAGCATTCCACAGATCCACAACTCTCTGGGTGAAAAAGTTTTTCCTCAACTCCGTTCTAAATTGTCTACCCCTTATTCTTAAACTCTGGCCTCTGGTTCTGGACTCCCCCAACATCAGGAACATGTTTCCTGACTCCAGCGTGTCCAATCTCTTAATAATCTTATATGTTTCAATCAGATCTCTCTCATCCTTCTAAATTCCAGTGTATACAACCCCAGTCGCTTCAATCTTTCAACATATGACAGTCCCGCCATCCCGGGAATTAACCTCGTGAACCTGCACTGCACTCCCTCAATAGCAAGAATGTCCTTTTTCAAATTTGGAGACCAAAACTGCACACAATACTCCAGGTGTGGTCTCACCAGGGCCCTGTACAACTGCAGAAGGACCTCTTTGCACCTATACTCAACTTCCCTTGTTATGAAGGCCAACATGCCATTAGCTTTCTTCACTGCCTGCTGTACCAGCATGCTTACTTTCAGTGACTGATGAACAAGGTCACTTAGATCTCGTTGCACTTCCCCTTTTCCTAACTTGGCACCATTCAGATAGTAATCTGCCTTCCTGTTCTTACCACCAAAGTGGATAACCTCACATTTATCCACATTAAACTGCATCTGCCATGCATCTGCCCACTCACCCAACCTGTCCAAGTCACCCTGCATTCTCATACCATCCTCCTCACATTTCACACTGCCTTCCAGTCTTGTGTCATCTGCAAATTTGCTAATGTTACTTTTAATCCCTTCATCTAAATCATTAATATATATTGTAAATAGCTGCGGTCCCAGCACTGAACCCTGCGGTACCCCACTGGTCACTGCCTGCCATTCTGAAAAGGATCCATTAATCCCTACTCTTTGTTTCCTGTCTGCCAACCAATTTTCTATCCATGTCAGTACCCTACCCCCAATACCATTTGCTCTAATTTTGCACACTAACCTCCTATATGGGACCTTATCAAAGGCTTTCTGAAAGTCCAGGTACACTACATCCACTGGCTTTCCCATGTCCATTTTCATAGTTACATTCAAAAAAAATTCCAGAAGATTAGTCAAGCATGATTTCCCCTTCGTAAATCCATGCTGACTCGGACCTATCCTACCACTGCTATCCAAATATGCCACTATTTCATCTTTTATAATTGACTCCAGCATCTTCCCCACCACTGATGTCAGAGTAACTGGTCTATAATTGCCTGTTTTCTCTCTCCCTCCTTTCTTAAAAAGTGGGATAACATTAGCTACCCTCTAATCCACAGGAACTGATCCTGAATCTATAGAACATTGGAAAATGATTACCAATGCGTCAACAATTTCTGGAGCCACCTCCTTAAGTACCCTGGGATGCAGACCATCAGGCCCTGGGGATTTATCAGCCTTCAGTCCCATCAGTTTACCCAACACCATTTTGTGCCTGATGCAAATTTCCTTCAGTTCCTCTGTTACCCTAAGTCCTCTGGCCACTATTACATCTGGGAGATTGTTTGTGTCTTCCCTGGTGAAGACAGATCCAAAGTACCTGTTCAGCTCGTCTGCCACTTCCTTCTTCCCCATAATAATTTCACCCGTTTCTGTCTTCAAGGGCCCAACTTTGGTCTTAACTAATTTTTTGCTCTTCACGTACCTAAAGAAGCTTTTACTACCTTCCTTTATATTCTTGGCTAGCTTACCTTCGTACCTCATCTTTTCCCCCCGTATTGCCTGTTTAGTTATCTTCTGTTGCTCTTTAAAAGTCTCCCAATTCTCTGGCTTTCGACTCATCCTTCCTATGTTATACTTCCTCTCTTTTATTTTTATACTGTCCTTGACTTCCCTTGTCATCCACAGTTGCCCCTTACTCCCCTTAGAATATTTCTTATTATATACCTTCAGAGGAGATCTTTATTCTTCTTTTCAAGCCTTCCTTCCTATTCAATGTTCTTCATTTAATGTAGAATGCAAAAAGTGAACAGATACAACACACCCTCAGCCATGAATTTAAAGGGCATGTGTTGGAACAGTTTGAGCTTCATACCGGGGGCCACGGAGCAAGCAGGGAGTCACAAGGGGAGGAATGTGGGAGTGTTGTGTGTCTGAGCCCAGCAGTGTGTGTTTGTGTATCAGAATCAGGTTTAATATCACCGGCATATGTGGTGAAATTTGTTGTTTTGTGACAGCAGTACATTGCAGTACATAGTAATGAAAACCATAAATTACAATAAGTATGTATAAAATTCAATTTAAAATGTAGTGCAAAAAGAGAGGGAAAATACCAAGGAAATGTGATCATTGGTTGTGGGAACATCTCAATGGATGGGCAAGTGAGTGTATTTATCCCGTATTGTTCAAGAGCCTGATGGTTGAGGTGTGGTAACTGTTCCTGAACCTGGTGCGAGTGCTGAGGCTCTTGTACCTTCCACCTGATTGCAGCAGCGAGAAAAGAGCCTGGCCTGGGTGGTGAGCATCTCTGATGATGGATGCTGCTTTGCTACGACAGCGGTTCATGTAGATGTGCTAAATGGTTTGGAGGGCTACCCCGTGATGTACTGGGCCAAATCCAATACCTTGTTTCGGTTCATCAAGAGGGCGATGAATTACTTTGTATATCGTGCCCTCGATGTGAACCTTGCATTAATGAAATTTGTTACAGGTCTTTCAGACCAGCAGCTTTGACCACAGGAACATCAGACAGTGGTCAGCGTGGAATGTCCTGCAGTTACTGCAGGAGACAGACTGGATGAACACAGTGGAGTGGTTCTCTGAGCAGACAGTCCAGACCATCTGGCAGAATTCCTCATCACCAGATCTCAGCAACAGGACCAAGGCCTTACCTGGCTGGCAGCAAGAGCGGCCCTCCTAGTCTGATCCTTGCTGTATACCCGGAGATCACTCCGACGGCGCATTGCCCCGAGATTACTGCAGTGGAAACGATCCGGTCACTCATCTCTTTCCACACTGTGGACTGGCGAGGATATGTGGAGAAAGATGCAAGGGCCTGTGCCACAGCAGCTGCGTGACAGAAGGGTCACTGATCTTTGGGCTGTTCCCAGGACACAGAGGATAACGGACAGCAAGTGCTGCTGGAAGATCATCAACTCGCGGAAAGACGCCCAGCACTTGTTGGTCTGCCATCACATCGAGATGTCCGTTCCCAACCTGCGCCCCACGGTTAATGGTATAAAACCATTACCATTGATTCATGGCATAAAAACAGTTGGGACCCCCTGTCGTACAGGAATGCTGCCGACTGGCACATTCCAGGCTGCAGGGACACCATTGAAAGTATGGGGTTCCTCTACTACTGGACAGGGAGGAGCCGGGTTGACTGAGGAAGCCTCTCTGTTATTGTCGTAGTGAACCATCCCAGGGGGGCACATGAGCGACAACAGTCCTATTGGTCTTAACGGATGTAAAATGACACTAAACACTGCACTGACAACGAATGTAAATTCACTGGCTAAAGATGTTGCTTCTTTTCTCCTTGTGAATATTATTATTGCGAACAAAGTTTACGTTGATTAAAAAATAAACTTCTGGCCTGTGTCCGGCGTGAGGGAGACCGGGCCTACCACTGGAGTCGGGACAGACGTGGCTGAAGTCTGGAGGTTTCTTCACAGGAAGGACGGTGGACATCAGGACTTCACCCAAAAAAGGTGCTTTCCACCCTATGACGTAGAACGTCCAGTCCTGTGTTTTTTCTTGCAGCCACAGCTCAGTCATCAACACTGCATCTGTCTCTGCACAGCACTGTATTCTCTCCACATCCCCAGTTTCATGGCATGAACTGATATATTGGCTGCTTCAATATTTACTTAACCCCGGTTTTACACCCCAGTCTGTCTTTCTTAAACCTGGAGAAAAACAAAATTGAGTGGCTGGCGGAACTGAGCGGGCCAGGCAGCATCTGTGAAGGGAAGTGGACAAACGACCTTTCAGAAACAGACGGTCTGGATGAAGGATATCGAGCGGGAAAGTCAATTGTATATTTCTCTCCACAGATGCTGCCTGACCTGCTCAGTTCCTCCAGCATCATGTTTCTCACTCGAGATACCAACATCTGCAGTCTCTTGTGCCTCTCTTGTCATAACTTGCCTCTTTCATTCCTGCTTTAGACTGAACCAGGCTCTTATCTCCTGCTTTATTTCTGTTCTGCTTCTTCTTTAGCTCATCACACCTACCGGGGCACAGGCTGCCAACTGCAGCTCGCCCGCTTCCTCTGCCCAGGGCCGTGATCTGATCGGCCTTGTGGCTTTCCCTTTCTCCACACGACTTCAATCATTTTCCAGGGGAAGGTCCTTCCGATCCCAAGGATGAGGCCTTTGGAGATCAGTGGCGGTGCCAGAGATTTATTTCTTGCTGGTGCTACAGTGGGGCTGAATTATTCAGTGATGGTGCTGAGGGATGTACTGTATGGCCAGACATGAGGCATTCAAAAGTCAGTTTCAAGCATTATGTGCCTACTATAAATGCCTCTGTTGATTCACAGGCAACAGCAATTGATAGATCTAATATAGAAGTGAACTGTGACAGTGTCAACAGCATCGAAGACAACCTGGGCTACACACAGCATAAACAAACAAACCAACAGAGCATCTGACCCACAGCGCACAACATGAATCACACACCAATCCCGCAATCAGCATCAAATGCGTGCTTTTCAACTGAAAAACACAACACTAACCCACAATGTCCACTGCTATTGGCATTACATAGACAGACAATGCCAAAAGATGCACCGTTATTAAAGTCAAATAAGGCAAACAACAGATGCAAGGCTTTACCAGGGGAGTTGGACAAATCATACTCTGACCATGCAATACCTCAATTAATTCAGCTACTGAATTTAAAACAAAAATCAACAGAATCACCGCTTGGAAGTCTAAGCAAAACCAGTAGGCTTAATAGCAGTAAATGTAATAGTTTAGGATTTGCAGGAAACATGAGGACTATGGGGTATCCACCACAAAATAATAATAATAATCAGCATTAGTCTTGGCCCAAATTTTTAAAAAGTCAACTGCACTCACCATTGATGTTTTCAGAGAAGCACAATCCATCTGTTGTTGTGATTGGTGGCGAAAGCATCAACGATTTTCTGGATGTCAAGTGCTTTGGTCCTCCGGCTGTTTATGGCCAACAGGGCCAAGTTGCTGTTCTGAGCATCGCCACTGCTATTCCTTAGGTAGTTTTTGAGGCGTCTGAGGCAAGAGAAACTCCATTTGCATGAGGCAGATGTCACAGGTAGAGTCAGTGATATGCAGATTAGTTTGTATAAATCTATAAATGCATCGCGGTAGGGTCTCATTGGAGCTAGAAATTCCACTGTGTCATTCACTGTCTGTCCTTGCTAGAGATTCGACCACAGCTCTCATATACTCACGATTTTCTTGGACAATCTTTGCATGTCCTCTGTCAAGCATTTTTCCCAATCTTGAACAGTATTGTTTTCTCAATCTGAATTCGGCTCATGTCTCTATAGCAAACTTCTGAGCTGCACTTATATGGTGGATTTTGAAAGCTGTTGTAGCTTTCTGCCAGTTGTGGTAACCGGTGACAGTGAAGGTAGACTCAGAATGGAACCCATGTCCTCCACACAGGAAATGTCTGCATGCGAAGCAGAATGTAATATCTTTCATGATCAAATATTCCAACCAGACAAAGCAGCCACGAATAAAACTCCTTTGCTGATTGCCAAACTGTTGCGAGCAGCGAAGGGTAATTTTTCAAAGCTGGCTGACGGGGTCCTTCCTCAGGCTACTGGCTAATATCGCTAACAGTATTCCCATTAGCACTAAGAGCAGCTTCATCCACGTTCTAGAAACATAGAAACATAGAAAATAGGTGCAGGAGTAGGCCATTTGGCCCTTCGAGCCTGCACCACCATTCAGTATGATCATGGCTGATCATCCAACTCAGAACCCTGTACCAACCTTCCCTCCATACCCTCTGATCCCTTTAGCCACAAGGGCCATATCTAACTCCCTCTTAAATATAGCCAATGAACTGGCCTCAACTGTTTCCTGTGGCAGAGAATTCCACAGATTCACCACTCTCTGTGTGAAGAAGTTTTTCCTCATCTCGGTCCTAAAAGACTTCCCCTTTATCCTCAAACTATGACCCCTCGTTCTGGACTTCCCCAACATCGGGAACAATCTTCCTGCATCTAGCCTGTCCAATCCCTTTAGGATTTTATACGTTTCAATCAGATCCCCCCTCAATCTTCTAAATTCCAGACAGTATAAACCTAGTCGATCCAGTCTTTCATCAAAACCAATTTCCCCCAGGATCAATAAAGTATGACTATGACTATGAATATGAAAGTCCTGCCATCCCAAGAATCAATCTAGTGAACCTTCTTTGTACCCCCTCTATGACAAGAATGTCTTTCCTCAGATTAGGGGACCAAAACTGCACACAATACTCCAGGTGTGGTCTCACCAAGGCCTTGTACAACTGCAGTAGTACCTCCCTGCTCCTGTACTTGAATCCTCTCACTATAAATGCCAGCATACCATTCGCCTTTTTCACCGCCTGCTGTACCTGCATGCCCACTTTCAATGACTGGTGTATAATGACATCCAGGTCTCGTTGCACCTCCCCTTTTCCTAATCGGCCGCCATTCAGATAATAATCTGTTTTCCTGTTTTTGCCACCAAAGTGGATAACCTCACATTTATCCACATTAAATTGCATCTGCCATGAATTTGCCCACTCACCTAACCTATCCATGTCACCCTGCATCCTCTTAGCATCCTCCTCACAGCTAACACTGCCACCCAGCTTCGTGTCATCCGCAAACTCGGAGATGCTGCATTTAATTCCCTTGTCTAAGTCATTAATACATATTGTAAACAACTGGGGTCCCAGCACTGAGCCTTATGGTATCCCACTAGTCACTGTCTGCCATTCTGAAAAGGTCCCGTTTATTCCCACTCTTGGTTTCCTGTCTGCCAACCAATTCTCTATCCACATCAATACCATACCCCCAATACCGTGCGCTTTAAGTTTGCACACTAACCTCCTGTGTGGAACCCTGTCAAAAGCCTTTTGAAAATCCAAATATACCACATCCACTGGTTCTCCCTTATCCGCTCTACTAGTTACATCCTCAAAATATTCTATAAGATTCGTCAGACATGATTTTCCTTTCACAAATCCATGCTGACTTTGTCCAATAATTTCACCACTTTCCAAATGTGCTGTTATCACATCTTTGATAACTGACTCTAGCATTTTCCCCACCACTGATGTTAGGCTAACCGGTCTATAATTCCCCAGTTTCTCTCCCCCTCCTTTTTTAAAAAGCAGGGTTACATTAGCCACCCTCCAATCCTCAGTAACTAATCCAGAATCTAAAGAGTTTTGAAAAATTATCACTAATGCATCCACTATTTCTTGGGCTACTTCCTTAAACACTCTGGGATGCAGACCATCTGGCCCAGGGGATTTATCTGCCTTCAATCCCTTCAATTTACCTAACACCACTTCCCTACTAACATGTATTTCCCTCAGTTCCTCCATCTTACTAGACCCGCGGTCCCCTACTATTTCCAGAAGATTATTTTATGTCCTCTTAGTGAAGACAGAACCAAAACAGTTATTCAATTGGTCTGCCATGTCCTTGTTCCCCATGATCAATTCACCTGTTTCTGACTGTAAGGGACCTACATTTGTCTTAACCAACCTTTTTCTTTTCACATATCTATAAAAGTTTTTACAGTCAGTTTTTATGTTCCCTGCCAGATTTCTCTCATAATCTTTTTTCCTTTTCCTAATTAAGCCCTTTGTCCTCCTCTGCTGGACTCTGAATTTCTCCCAGTCCTCAGGTGTGCCGCTTTTTCTGGCTAATTTGTATGTTTCTTCTTTGGAATTGATACTATCCCTAATTTCCCTTGTCAGCCACGGGTGCACTACCTTCCCTGGTTTATTCTTTTGCCAAACTGGGATGAACAATTGTTGTAGTTCATCCATGTGATCTTTAAATTCTTGCCATTGCATATCCACTGTCAACCCTTTAAGTATCATTTGCCAGTCTATCTTAGCTAATTCACGTCTCATACGTTCAAAGTTACCCTTCGTTAAGTTCAGAACCTTTGTTTCTGAATTAACTGTATTACTCTCCATCTTAATGAAAAATTCCACCATATTATGGTCACTCTTACCCAAGGGGCCTCTCACGAGAAGATTGCTAATTAACCCTTCCTCATTGCTCAATACCCAGTCTAGAATAGCCTGCTCTCTAGTTGGTTCCTCGACATGTTGGTTCAGAAAACTATCCCGCATACATTCCAAGAAATCCTCTTCCTCAGCACCCTTACCAATTTGGTTCACCCAATCTATATGTAGATTGAAGTCACCCATTTGCACGCATTTCTAACTTCCTGTTTAATGCCATCCCCAACCTCAGTACTACTGTTAGGTGGCCTGTACACAACTCCCACCAGCGTTTTCTGCCCCTTAGTGTTATGCAGTTCTATCCATATCGATTCCACATCCGCCCGGCTAATGTCCTTCCTTTCTATTGCGTTAATCTCCTCTCTAACCAGCAATGCCACCCCACCTCCTTTTCTTTCATGTATATCCCTCCTGAATATTGAATATCCCTGAATGTTGAGCTCCCATCCTTGGTCACCCTGGAGCCATGTCTCTGTGATCCCAACTATATCATATTCATTAATAACTATCTGCACTTTCAATTAATCCACCTCGTTACAAATGCTCCTTGCATTGACACACAAAGCCTTCAGGCTTGCTTTTACAATAGTCTTACCCCTTAACAATTATGTTGAAAAGTGGCCCTTTTTGATTTTTGCCCTGGATTTGCCGGCCTGCCACTTTTACTTTTCACCTTACTACTTTTTGCTTCTACCCTCATTTTACACCCCTCTGTCTCTCTGCTCTTGTTCCCATCCCCCACCACATTAGTTTAAATCCTCCTGAACAACAGTAGCAAACGCTCCCCCTAGGACATTGGTTCCAGTCCAGCCCAGGTGTAGACCGTCCTGTTTGTACCGGTCCCACCTCCTCCAGAACTGGTTCCAATGCCCCAGAAATTTGAATTCCTCCCCCTTGTACCATTTTTCAAGCCACATATTCCTCTGAAATATCCTCTTATTTCTACTCTGACTAGCACGGGGCACTGGTAGTAATCCAGAGATTATTACCTTTGTGGTCCTACATTTTAGTTTATCTCCTAACTCCCCAAATTCACCTTGTAGAACCTCATCCCGTTTTTTTACCTATATTGTTGGTGACTATGTGCACCACGACCACTGGCTGCTCATACTCCCACTCCAGAATGTCCTGCAGCTGCTCAGAGACATCCTTGACCCTTGTACCAGGGAGGCAACATACCCTCCTGGAGTCTCGTTTGCGGCCGCAGAAACGCCTATCTGTTCCCCTTACAATCGAATCCCCTATCACTATAGCTCTCCCACTCCTTTTCCTTCCCTCCTGTGCCGCAGAGCCACCCACGGTGTCATGAACTCGGTTGCTGCTGCCTTCCCCTGATGAGATATCTTCCCCAACAGTATCCAAAACAGTATATCTGTTTAGGAGGAAGATGACCTCAGGGGACTCCTGCACTACCTGCCTACTGCTACGCTGTCTAGTGGCCACCCATTCCCTTTCTGCCTGTGTAGCCTTCACCTGCGGTGTGGCCAACTCACTGAACGTGCTATTCACGACTTTCTCAGCATCGCGGATGCTCCAGTATGAATCCAGTCGCAGCTCCAGCCGCTCAGTGCAGTCTGCCAGAAGCTGCAGCTGGACACATTTCCTGCACACATAGTCATCAGGGACACTGGCAGTATCCCTGATTTCCCACATGCTGCAGGAGGAACAAACCACGGGGCTGATCTCAGCTGTCATGACCTACCCAATACGCTACAGCCTCGCCACCTTCCTTGCTTCAAATAAAATACTGCTGCAGACCGTTCTCCTTTTAAAGGAACTTACCTGGCCTTACCTCACTCGGAGTGAAACTCGTCCTCAGCCTCTGCTCGCCGAAGCCTCTCGAGACAAAGCCTTCCTACGCTGTCTCCCTCTACTCTGTCTTCCGAATCCCGCTCCATTTCTTGTTCCTCTACCTTGCCCTCACACTCCTTCGATAAACTGCTGTCGTCCTCATCCCCACTTACTTCTTTCTGCGTGTCACTTTCAATTAAGACAGGCTCAGGCTGAGACACCACTGATTCCTCTAAGTGAGGTCGTTTTCTTACTAAAAATCGATCCATTTTTCACGCCGCCAAAATAATGCACGTGGTAGGCCCACGCTAGCTTGTAAAAGCACCATGTGTGTGTGTGTGTGTGTGTGTGTGTGATCCGTTAGTCTCGCAAGACCATGGATCTGTGACTGGATGTATACTATCAATCTCTCGCGTGAGTGAGAGTGAGAGTGAGTGACATCACCACCTTACGTGATCTTAGATCAGCTTAACTGATCTGAGGACAGCAACGATGAGACACTGACAATGAACAACGTGTAGAGTGGATCTGACAGAGTTTATAACTTTATTGCTGCGTGGGTGCTATGGTAATTGGGGGCACTGTTTCACTAGATCAACTGGAGAAACAAGCTGTATTCAAAACTATATAGAGAAAGCAAAGCAGTTCAACTTGCATGTGAAATTTCAGTTAATTTCTTGGTGGTGCTACGCTGGTGCTATTGCAATTTCTGCTGGGGCTATAGCCCCAGCTAGCACCACCTTAGCGCCGCCACTGTTGGAGATTTAGTTGACGATTCTGTTGCACTGGGCTTTTACGGAATGGGGTTGTCACATGGTGTGAGCAGAATTATCGGCAGCTTAATGTGAAAAAGACTAAGGAGCTGGTGGTAGACCTGAGGAGAGCTAAGGTACTGGTGACCCCTGCTTCCATCCAGGGGGTCAGTGTGGACATGGTGGAGGATTACAAATACCCGGGGATACGAATTGACAATAAACTGGACTGGTCAAAGAACACTGAGGCTGTCTACAAGAAGGGTCAGAGCCGTCTCTATTTCCTGAGGAGACTGAGGTCCTTTAACATCTGCCGGACGATGCTGAGGATGTTCTACGAGTCTGTGGTGGCCAGTGCTGTCATGTTTGCTGTTGTGTGCTGGGGCAGCAGGCTGAGGGTGGCAGACACCAACAGAATCAACAAACTCATTCGTAAGGCCAGTGATGTTGTGGGGATGGAACTGGACTCTCTCACGGTGGTGTCTGAAAAGAGGATGCTGTCCAAGTTGCATGCCATCTTGGTCAATGTCTCCCATCCACTACATAATGTACTGGGTGGGCACAGGAGTACATTCAGCCCGAGACTCATTCCACCGAGATGCAGCACAGAGTGTCATAGGAAGTCATTCCTGCCTGTGGCCATCAAACTTTACAACTCCTCCCTTGGAGGGTCAGACACCCTGAGCCAATAGGCTGGTCCTGGACTTATTTCATAATTTACTGGCATAATTTACATCTTACTATTTAACTATCTATGGTTTTATTACTATTTATTATTTATGGTGCAACTGTAACGAAAACCAATTTCCCCCGTGATCAATAAAGTATGACTATGACTATGACTAGACCCATGCCCGACCCTCCTCCTATGGCAGCCGGGCTTAGGCAGTCCATTGTCGAGTTTTCATTTCTGTTCCGACCTGTTGAATGTGTTTCTGCATCCACACTGACATGGAAACTGCCACAATTCTTTCCCGCTGAACAGACGCAGCGACATAACGTTCATTGCCCGAGTCTGCAGCGCGTGTAGTGGACACTCGCGGTACTGCAGGGGATCCGCGGTTCCCCGAAAGTGAAAACATTGCGAATCAGGAAGTGCTGGGAGTTAACATGGCTTCGAAAAGACCGGCCGAGAGTTGGACCGAGGAGGTAATTTGTTCCATCTGCCTGGAATTCTTCACCGATCCGGTTATACTGGAGTGTGGGCACAACTTCTGTCGCTCTTGTATCACACTGTGTTGGGATAGGGAGGAGAGAAACTCCTGCCCGGACTGTAGAGCGGTGTTTGCTGACCGCACTCTCAGGGGCAATCGGGCCTTAGCAAATCTGGCTGAAAAAGCTCGAAACAGAAAAGTGAATCGGAAAGGTAAGGGAATGAAACGTCACTGCGAGGACCATGAGGAGGAACTGAAGCTGTTTTGTGAAACGGACAAGACACTCATGTGTCTGATCTGTAGAGATACGCCGAGACACAGAGAGCACCGCTTCCTGCCGATTAAAGAAGCTGTTACACTCTACAAGGTAAAACTAATCCGAATTTGATACTCAGCCCATCGTTCATTGTCCACGACACGAGCCTCCATAAACAACACATCATTCACCCACCTTTCGCGATCTCTAATGGGATTCTACCACGAAGCACATCTTCCCTCCAGAAGCCCACTCCCACCTTCCACCACTACGACTCTACGCTCTCGACGTAATTCCCTTATCCACTTGCTCCTCCCAACTGATCTCCCCCCGACACCGATACCTGCAAACGGGACAAGTAATACACCACTTCCTCCCTCGTCACCATTCATGACCCCAAACAGCCCCAAATCCCCCCGTTTCCTCCATTGTCCTCTCGTATCAGATTCTTTATTCTCCAGCTCTTTACCTTTTCCACCTGTCCCCTCTCAGCTTCTCACTTCATCACCCTCCCCCACGTTCCCCTCACGTTGTCTCACCCGTCACCTGCCAGCTGGTTCCCATCCCCAACCTTTTGATTCTGGCATCTGCCACATTCATTTCCAGTCCTAATGAAGGGTCTCATCCCGAAACGTCGACTGTTTATTCCCCCTGCACAGATGCTGCCTGACTCGCTGAGTTCCTCCGGCATTTTGTGCGATAATCGGGTTTGATCACTTGTTTCTTTCATTGTTGTTTTTTCTTTCAATTTCCTTTGCTCTCTGACTTCCAGGATCAGCTAAAATCTTCCTTAGACTCTCTCACAAAACAGAAATCACACTTCCTGAAAAAGGAACAGCAACAGAAAGAGAAGATTTCCGGAGTTCGGGTGAGGCTTCCTGAGTGGAATTTCTGATATTACTGTTTAGTTTTGCTGCTCCCATTAATGCAGAATAGCAGAGTATTGAAGATCCTGTGACCTGGGTCCGATACTGAACTCTGGTGCTGTCTGTGTGGAGTTTGCATGTTTCCCTGTGACCACGACAGTTTCAGACACATCCCAAAGACATGCTGGATGAATGGTTAATTGCAAAGGTGATGAACTGAGAGCTTGGATACATACATGGAATTATGATGTAGTGGCCATTACAGAGACTTGACTGGCACCAGGGCAGGAATGGATTCTCAATATTCCTGGATTTCAGTGCTTTAAAAGGGATAGAGAGGAGGGGAACAGGGGAGGAGGGGTGGCATTACTGGTCGGGGATACTATTACAGCTAAAGAAAGGGTGGGTAATGTAGCAGGATGCTCTTTTGAGTCAGTATGGGTGGAAGTCAGGAACAGGAAGGGAGCAGTTACTCTGTTGGGAGTATTCTATAGGCCCCCCGGTAGCAGCAGAAATACCGAGGAGCAGATTGGGCAGCAGATTTTGGAAAGGTGCAAAAATAACAGGGTTGTTATCATGGGTGACTTTAACTTCCCTAATATTGATTGGCACCTGATTAGTTCCAAGGGTTTGCATGGGGCAGAGTTTGTTAAGTGTGTCCAGGACGGATTCCTGTCACAGTATGTGGACAAGCCGACCAAGGGAAATGCCATACCAGATCCAGTATTAGGTAACGAACTGGGCCAGGTCACCGATCTCTCAGTGGGTGAGCATCTGGGGGACAGTGACCACCACTCCCTGGCCTTCAGCATTATCATGGAAAAGGATAGAATGAGAGAGGACCAGAAAATTTTTAATTGGGGAAGGGCAAGTTATGAGGCTATAAGGCTAGAACTTGCGGGTGTGAATTGGGATGATGTTTTTGCAGGGAAATGTACTATGGACATGTGGTCGATGTTTAGAGATCTCTTGCAGGATGTTAGGGATAAATTTGTCCTGGTGAGGAAGATAAAGAATGGTAGGGTGACAGAATCATGGGTGACAAGTGAGGTGGAAAATCTAGTCAGGTGGAAGAAGGCAGCATACATGAGGTTTAGGAAGCAAGGATCAGATGGGTCTATTGAGGAATATAGGGAAGCAAGAAAGGAGCTTAAGAAGGGGCTGAGAAGAGCAAGAAGGGGGCATGAGAAGGCATTGGTGAGTAGGGTAAAGGAAAACCCCAAGGCACTCTTCAATTATGTGAAGAACAAAAGAATGACAGGAGTGAAGGTAGGGCCGATTAGGGATAAAGGTGGGAAGATGTGCCTGGAGGCTGTGGAAATGAGCGAGGTCCTCAATGAATACTTCTCTTCAGTATTCACCAATGAGAGGGAACTTGATGATGGTGAGGACAATATGAGTGAGGTTGATGTTCTGGAGCATGTTGACATTCAGGGAGAGGAGGTGTTGGAGTTATTAAAATACATTAGGACGGATAAGTCCCCGGGGCCTGACAGAATATTCCCCAAACTGTTGCATGAGGCGACGGAAGAGATTGCTGAGCCTCTGGCTAGGATCTTTATGTCCTCGTTGTCCACAGGAATGGTACCGGAGGATTGGAGGGAGGCGAATGTTGTCACCTTGTTCAAAAAAGGTAGTAGAGATAGACTGGGTAATTATAGACCAGTGAGCCTTACGTCTGTGGTGGGAAAGCCGTTGGATAAGATTCTTAGAGATAGGATCTATGGGCATTTAGAGAATCATGGTCTGATCAGGGACAGTCAGCATGGCTTTGTGAAGGGCAGATCGTGTCTAACAAGCCTGATAGAGTTCTTTGAGGAGGTGACCAGGCATATAGATGAGGCTAATGCAGTGGATGTGATCTATATGGATTTTAGTAAGGCATTTGACAAGGTTCCACACAGTAGGCTTATTCAGAAAGTCAGAGGGCATAGGATCCAGGGAAGTTTGGCCAGGTGGGTTCAGAATTGGCTTGCCTGCAGAAGGCAGAGGGTGGTGGTGGAGGGAGTACATTCAGACTGGAGGATTGTGACTAGTGGTGTCCCACAATGATCTGTTCTGGGACCTCTACTTTTTGTGATTTTTTATTAACGACCTGGTAGAAGGCTGGGTTGGCAAGTTTTCAGATGACACAAAGGTTGGTGGTATTGTAGACAATGTGGAGGATTGTCGAAGATTGCAGAGAGACATTGATAGGTTGCAGAAGTGGGCTGAGAAGTGGCAGATGGAGTTGAACCCGGAGAAGTGTGAGGTGGTACACTTTGGAAGGACAAACTCCAAGGCAGAGTACAAAGTAAATGGCGGGATACTTGGTAGTGTGGAAGAGCAGAGGGATCTGGGAGTACTTGTCCACAAATCCCTGAAAGTTGCCTCACAGGTAGATAGGGTAGTTAAGAAAGCTTATGGGGTGTTAGCTTTCATAAGTCAAGGGATAGAGTTTAAGAGTTGCGAGGTAATGATGCAGCTCTATAAAACTCTGGTTAGGCCACACTTGGAGTATTGTGTCTAGTTCTGGTCACCTCACTATAGGAAGGATGTGGAAGCATTGGAAATGGTACAGAGGAGATTTATCAGGATGCTGCCTGGTTTAGAGTGTATGCATTATGATCAGAGATTAAGGGAGCTAGGGCTTTACTCTTTGGAGAGAAGGAGGATGAGAGGAGACATGACAGAGGTGTACAAGATAATAAGAGGAATAGATAGAGTGGATAGCCAGCGCCTCTTCCCCAGGGCACCACTGCTCAATACAAGAGGACATGGCTTTAAGGTAAGGGGTGGGATGTTCAAGGGGGATATTAGAGCAAGGTTTTTAACTCAGAGAGTGGTTGGTGCGTGGAATGCACTGCCTGAGTCAGTGGTGGAGGCAGATACACTAGTGAAGTTTAAGAGACTACTAGACAGGTATATGGAGGAATTTAAGGTGGGGGCTTATATGGGAGGCAGGGTTTGAGGGTCGGCACAACATTGTGGGCCGAAGGGCCTGAACTGTGCTGTACTAGTCTATGTTCTATTTGCCACTCTCTTATCCTCCAGTACTATTCCCAAGGACAACGAGGACATAAAGATCCTAGCCAGAGGCTCAGTTGTCTCTTCCCTTGCCTCGTGGAGCAGCCTGGGGAATATTCCATCAGGCACCGTGGACTTATGGGTCCTAATGTATTTTAACAACTCCAACACCTCCTCTCCCTTAATATCAACATGCTCCAGAACATCAACCTCACTCATATTGTCCTCACCGTCATCAAGCTCCCTCTCATTGGTGAATACCGAAGAGAAGTATTCATTGAGGAAGTATAATAAGAGGAATAGATAGAGTGGATAGCCAACGCCTGTTCCCCAGGGCACCACTGCTCAATACAAGAGGACATGGCTTTAAGGTAAGGGGTGGGAAGTTCAAGGGGGATATTAGAGGAAGGTTTTTTACTCAGAGAGTGGTTGGTGCATGGAATGCACTGCCTGAGTCAGTGGTGGAGGCAGATACACTAGTGAAGTTTAAGAGACTACTGGACAGGTATACGGAAGAATTTAAGTTTTGGGGGTTATATGGGAGGCAGAGTTTGAGGGTCGGCACAACAATGTGGGCCAAAGGGCCTGTACTGTACTGTACTCTTCTATGTTGTATGTTCTATTAACTCTCTGAAGGTTGGAAATTGTGTATGTGAATCAGGTGGGAGTTAATGGGTCAATGAGGGAGATTAGATTTCAGGAAAACGTGAGGGAATGTGGTTGAAGGGAATGTCTCAGCATTAGCATGGACTTTAACGGACCAAATGTTCACCTTAATGTCATGAAAAAATACAACACAACAATACAATA
The DNA here is from genome assembly GCF_030028105.1 of Mobula birostris. Classification (NCBI taxonomy): domain Eukaryota; kingdom Metazoa; phylum Chordata; class Chondrichthyes; order Myliobatiformes; family Myliobatidae; genus Mobula; species Mobula birostris. Next base: position 209,661,082 of record NC_092373.1, read on the forward strand.
AACTAAGTTTCACCTTTCATTCGACAGGAACAGTCACACAGCCTTCAGTCCCACATCACATCCCAGTTTTCTGAACTGCGCCGGTTTATCATTGAGAAAGAGCAGAGCTTACTCAGGGATCTCAGGAAGGAAGAGGCAAGGATTCTGAATCCAATGGAGAAAAATCTTCGGGAGATTCAAGAGAATATAAGGACTATTCAGGAAGAAATCTCAAAGTTAAAGGAACAGATGGATCAAAAAGACAGTGTGATATTTCTCAAGGTGAGGGAATGTATTTAAATCCGTTTTTGTCAAAGGGCACTGAATGAACAGTGACACATATAACAGTGAACATATTTGAAATCAACACAGTACAGCAGCCAATGAAGGTCAGCGGCTGGTGACCTTGCACAGATTGTTGTACTTGCATGACGCGCCCTCCAATCACACCAATAATGACTTTCAAAAATGTCGAAGATATGCATTCAATCCTTTATCAGCAAGATACAACCTTGAAGCAAAGAAACTTAAGCGTAATTAATCGTAATTAAGCAGCAATGAAGCGGTGAACAAATGACATGACATCTATCCGTCCCCGGCTCAAAACTGCCCAAAACAAAGCACGAATATGTAATTTATTCCCTTTGCTTTTACCACGTTCCCACTTACGTGACTAGTTACCATAATAAACACACAACACAGAATTGATTTACTCAGATCATAACACAGAGCTGCGGGTTCTGTTCTTAATTACCACATTAAATATTCCTCTAAAACTCCCATTAACACCAGTTCCAGTCACAGGCTGTGAGTGTGTCTGGTGTGGTGGGTGTGAGGGACTCTCTGTCAATCAGTGAGAACAAAGAATGTGACCCACACATCAAACCTACCCTCTCTATACCGTTTCCATCAGATTAGGGAATCTTTCACTGTTTCTTTACTTCTTCAGATAAGTTTCACAGGGAATTATATCCCATTTTCCATCATAACCGGGGAATTTAGTCCATCATCTTCTATCAATTTCTCTGCTTCACAATCCTCCTCCCTCCTACTCACCACACCCGGCAACAGTCTCCCAACTCCATGGTGCATCCTGTGTTTATACAGCTTCCCCATTACATTCCATCTCTGCTGTTCTGCTGCAACCACTCCTGTGCAGTGAGTTCCACATTCTCCTCACTAAATTTCTTAAGAGGTTTATTAAAATCCAACTGGAGTTTCATCTCCCCATAGATAGAGATACTTTGTCCACCTGCACAAAATTAAATCCATCACTGATCTTCAGTTCCTCCATCTTATCACCCTGATGTCATATCCAGATAAAAAAGCACAGCCTGTCCTCTCTTTCCTGTAGATTTCATTCTCTTAGTAATGGTCTAACTTTCAGAGACTTTCCATGTAATTTACCCCGTGGTGCTGTATTGTTCGTGTGTGTGAGTGACTGCAGGAGTGGGAATTTTCAACACCTTGTAATGATTTGGATGGAATTCAGGATGTGGACAGTAAGTTCAACTCTAATCAGATTTGTGTTTTTATTTATTTCAGGAGGAAGCTCGTCGGAAGAGGAGGTAGGACATGCTCTTTACTGAAACCCTGTATGGATTTGTAAAATAGTTCAAAATAGCAGTTTATAACCAGCAGTTCAATATCTACAGAATTGGTGACAATGTCCAGGATTTGTCAGTGACAGATGAGGCCCTACCAGTTGAAAAATTCGATCACCCCTATTTGTTGAACCCAGTGCTGAGAGAAACACTTGCTGCCATTAATCGAGGTAAAACTTACAAAGATTCATTTCTTCTTGTTTATGAGACTCAATTTAGTTCTAATTTGAGTTAAAGTTTGACTGTAGTACTGGGCTGAAAGGGAACTGAAGTGTATTCCACATCAACCCCACCGACTGGGAGGCATCACTGTCACACGGTCAGCTGGAGATGTCAGACCCCTGAGCACACCAGCACAGAGTCACGATGCAACCAATACACGGACTGGCAAATGAACCACTGGGTCCTGATCCCAGGCACACTGCACTAACACGCCAAGACATGAGTTTGAATCCTACCACAGGATTGGGAAATTAATACTGATCTGATGATATTGTAGGGAATAAAAGTGGGTATCATTGTGGTGACTGTGATTGCTAGAAAAATACACAAGTCCTTCATGAGGCTGTGAGTGCAGACTCTGATTGTCGCAGGTCTTCTGGATCAGCAACTCTCACTGTTGTGAGAGGCAGAAGAGGGAACTGGTAGAGATAGGGGACTCAATCATCAGGGGAGCAGACAGGGGAATCTGTGGATGTGAACGGGACACCCAAATGGCATGTTGCCTCCCAGGTGCCAGGGTCAGGGACGACTTAGATCGTGTCTGCATCATTTTAGAGAGGGAGAGAACAGAGCCAGATACCTTGGTATATTGTGGGACCAATAATATTGGAAGTCAAAGCAAAGAGGTCCTGAAAATAGAATTTGGAGAGCTTGGTAGAAATCTCAGAGTAGTACCTCCAGGGTTGTAATTTCTGGATTGCTGCCTGAGCCACATGCTGGTGAGGGGAGAAGCAGGACAATTTGGCAGATTAAAGATAGTTGAGAAGACAGGACTTCAGGTATAGGAAGCAGGGAGTAAATAAGGTGCTTGAGGAGTAGAAGAAGTGCAAGAAAATACTTAAGAAAGAAATCAGGAGGGTTAAAAGAAGACATGAGGTTGCCTTGGCAGTCAAAGTGAAGGATAATCCAAAGAGCTTTTACAGGTATATTAAGAGCAAAAGGATTCTAAGGGATAAAATTGGTCCTCTTGAAGATCAGAGTGGTCGGCTGTGTGCGGAACCAAAGGAAATGGGGGAGATCTTAAATAGGTTTTTTGCGTCTGTAATTACTAAGGAAACTGGCATGAAGTCTATGGAATTAAGGGAAAAAGTAGTGAGATCATGGAAACTGTACAGATCGAAAAGGAGGAGGTGCTTGTTGTCTTGAGGAAAATTAAAGTGGATAAATCCCCAGGACCTGACAGGGTGTTCCCTCAGACCTTGAAGGAGACTAGTGTTGAAATTGCAGGGACCCTGGCAGAAATATTTAAAATGTCGCTGTCTACAGGTGAGGTGCCGGAGGATTGGAGAGTGGCTCATGTTGTTCCGTTGTTTAAAAAAGGATCAAAAAGTAATCCAGGAAATTATAGGCCAGTAAGTTTAACGTCGGTAGTAGGTAAGTTATTGGAGGGAGTACTAAGAGACAGAATCTACAAGCATTTGGATAGACTGGGACTTATTAGGGAGAGTCAACATGGCTTTGTGCGTGGTAGGTCATGTTTGACCAATCTATTGGAGTTTTTCGAGGAGGTTACCAGGAAAGTGGATGAAGGGAAGGCAATGGATATTGTCTACATGGACTTCAGTAAGGCCTTTGACAAGGTCCCACATGGGAGGTTAGTTGGAAAATTCAGTCGCTAGGTATACATGGAGAGGTGGTAAATTGGATTAGACATTGGCTCGATGGAAGAAGCCAAAGTGTGGTAGTAGAGAATTGCTTCTCCGAGTGGAGGCCTGTGACTAGTGGTGTGCCACAGGGATCAGTGCTGGGTCCATTGTTATTTGTCATCTATATCAATGATCTGGATGATAATGTGGTAAATTGGATCAGCAAATTTGCTGATGATACAAAGATTGGAGGTGTAGTAGACAGTGAGGAAGGTTTTCAGAGCCTGCAGAGGGACTTGGACCAGCTGGAAAAATGGGCTGAAAAATGACAGATGGAGTTTAATACTGACAGGTGTGATGTATTGCACGTTGGAAGGACAAACCAACGTAGAACATACAGGGTTAATGGTAAGGCACTGAGGAGTGCAGTGGAACAGGGGTATCTGGGAATACAGATACAAAATTCCCTAAAAGTGGTGTCACAGGCAGATAGGGTCATAAAGAGAGCTTTTGGTACATTGGCCTTTATTAATCAAAGTATTGAGTATAAGAGCTGGAATGTTATGATGAGGTTGTATAAGGCATTGGTGAGGCCGAATCTGGAGTATTGTGTTCAGTTTTGGTCACCAAATTACAGGAAGGATATAAATAAGGTTGAAAGAGTGCAGCGAAGGTTTACAAGGATGTTGCCGGGACTTGAGAAACTCAGTTACAGAGAAAGGTTGAATAAGGTTAAGACTTTATTCCCTGGAGCGTAGAAGAATGAGGGGGGATTTGATAGAGGTATATAAAATTATGATGGGTATAGATAGAGTGAATGCAAGCAGGCTTTTTCCACTGAGGCAAGGGGAGAAAAAAACAGAGGACATGGGTTAAGGGTGAGGGGGGAAAAGTTTAAAGGGAACATTAGTGGGGGCTTCATCAGAAAGAGAGTGGTGGGAGTATGGAATGAGCTGCCAGACGAGGTGGTAAATGCGGGTTCTTTTTTAACATTTAAGAATAAATTGGACAGATACATGGATGGGAGGTGTATGGAGGTATATGGTCGGTGTGCAGGTCAGTGAGACTAGGCAGAAAATGGTTCAGCACAGCCAAGAAGGGCCAAAAGGCCTGTTTCTGTGCTGTAGTTTCTATGGTTTCTATTTAGATCATTGGGATCTCTTCTGGTGGAGGTATGACCTGCTCAGAAGGGATGTTTTGCACCTGGACCTGTGGGAGAACAATATTCTCACAGCGAGGTTTGAAAGAGCTGTTGGGGAGGGTTTAAACTAATTTGGTGGTGTTGGGGATTGGGAACTGGAGTGAAGGGATAGGACTGATGGTAAAAATGCAAAATAACATGCAGTCAGACTTTCAGATAGGGCGGACAGATGAGAAACAAAATTGCAGCCAGCAGGGTGAGTATCAGTGCATTAGGATGCAGAATAAAAATGGTTGCAAATACAGTATACAAAGTATTAAATCTCAGTGCATGGAGTATAAGAATTAAAGAGGATGATCTTGATGCTTGATTACAGATTGCCAGGTATGATGTTGTGGCCATCACTGAATCGTGGCTGAAGGATGGTTGTAGTTGGAGCTGAATGTTCAAGATTACACAATGTATTGGTGGTATTGGAAGGTAGGCAGAGGGAGTGGCATGGCTCTGCTGGTAAATCAGTAAAAGGACATGATGTAGGATTTGGAAGATGTTGAATCCTTGTGGTTTGAGTTACGGAACTGCAAAAGTAAAAATGAGACTGATGGCAGTCATATACAGGCATCTCAACAGTAGGTGGAAAGTGGGCCACAGATTACAACTGAAAATAGAAAAGGCCGATGAAAAGTTATAATAGTCATGGGAAATTTCAACATGCAGGTCAAATGGGAAAATTCGGTTGGTAATGAATCTCAAAAGAGTGAATTTGTTGAATGCCATGTGATGGCAGTTTGTTGTTGAGCCTACTAGGGGATCAGCTCTACTGGATTGGGTGTTATGTATTGAACTGGAGGCGATTGGGTAAAAGAACCCCCAGGAGGCGGTGCTCACAACATGACAGAGTTCAATTTGAAATTTGATAAGATAAAAGTAAGGTCTGATGTTGTAGTATTTCGGAGTTAAAGAAATTACAGTGGTCTGAGAGAGGAGTTGGCCCAAGGAAATTTGAAGAAGATGCTGGCAGGGATGACAACAGAGCAGAAATTGTGACCGTTTCAAAGAAAATGAGGAAGGTGAAGGATAGATGTATTCCAAAATACTCAAATGGCAAAATAGTACAACCGTGCCTGACAAGGGAAGACAAGCTAAATTAAAAGCAAAAGAGAGTGCAAACAACAAAGCAAAAATTAGCAGCAAGACAGAGGATTGGGAACATAGAACATAGAATAGTACAGGCCCTTCGGCCCACAATGCTGTGCCGACCCTCAAACCCTGCCTCCCATATAAACCCCCACCTTAAATTCCTCCATATACCTGTCTAGTAGTCTCTTAAACTTCACTAGTGTATCTGCCTCCACCACTGACTCAGGCAGTGCATTCCACACACCAACCACTCTCTGAGTAAAAAACCTTCCTCTAATATCCCCCTTGAACTTACCACCCCTTACCTTAAAACCATGTCCTCTTGTATTGAGCAGTGGTGCCCTGGGGAAGAGGCGTTGGCTATCTACTCTATCTATTCCTCATATCTTCTCTCATCCTCCTTCTCTCCAAAGAGTAAAGCCCTAGCTCCCTTAATCTCTGATCATAATGCATACTCTCTAAACCAGGCAGTATCTTGGTAAATCTCCTCTGTACCCTTTCCAATGCTTCCACATCCTTCCTATAGTGAGGCGACCAGAACTGGACACAGTACTCCAAGTGTGGCCTAACCAGAGTTTTATACAGCTGCATCACAACCTCACGGCTCTTAAACTCTATCCCTCGACTTATGAAAGCTAACGCCCCATAAGCTTTCTTCACTACCCTATCTACGTGTGAGGCAACTTTCAGGGATCTGTGGACATGTACCCCCAGATCCCTCTGCTCCTCCACACTACCAAGTATCCTGCCATTTACTTTGTACTCTGTTTTGGAGTTTGTCCTTCCAAAGTGTACCACCTCACACTTCTCTGGGTTGAACTCCATCTGCCACTTCTCAGCCCACTTCTGCAACCTGTCAATGTCTCTCTGCAATCTTCGACAATCCTGTACACTACCTACAACACCACCAACCTTTGTGTCGTCTGCAAACTTGCCAACCCACCCTTCTACCCCCACATCCAGGTCGTTAATAAAAATCACAAAAAGTAGAGGTCCCAGAACAGATCCTTGTGGGACACCACTAGTCACAACCCTCCAATCCGAATGTTCTCCCTCCACCATGGCTCTCTGCCTTCTGCAGGCAAGCCAATTCTGAATCCACCTGGCCAAACTTCCCTGGATCCCATGCCTTCTGATGTAGCTTTTAAATACCTACAGGGAGCAACTAAAAGAATTATTGGGAGAGGAGAAATGAAATATAAAATTGAAATGAATTGAATTGAATTGACTTTGTCACTTACATCCTTCATGTACATGCGGAGTAAAAATCTTTACGTTACGTCTTTGTCTAAATGTGTAATTTATAGTAATTTATGATAAATGATATGTATAACATGCTAGTCAATATGACATAGAAATACAGTTGTCTCAGCATGAGTTAAGCAGTCTGATGGCCTGGTGGAAGAAGATGTCCCCGGACCCTGTTGGTCCTGGTTTTTATGCTACAGTACCATTTCCTGTATGGTAGCAACTGGTACAGTTTGTGGTTGGGGTGACTCACATCTCCAATAATCCTTCCGGCGCTTTTTATACACCTGTCTTTGCAAAACAAGCCAGGAAACGATATCAATTTTTTTTGAGCATTGAAAAGAAATAAAATAGAGATGAGAGTGGATTGTTCTTGTTCTTACTCCTTGTATCCCTTCCCCTGCCTTCTGTTTTCTGTGAAGCCCTGCCTTGTCTTGCTGTCTGATCCTGGAGCCACCCTGTACCTAGCTCCCTTCCTAACCCTTGCCTCCGTCGGATAAGCCAGGCCATCTTGCCGTTGCCTATGGTTGGTTCTGTCCCTTCCTGTCCCTTGCCTCCATCGGGTGGTGATCTGCGCCCTGCCCAGGACTAGCCTCCAGCCTCCTGCCTCCTGCCAAGCCTCGCCTCTAGTCTCTGGCCTCAAGCCTGAAGACTCAAGTCTCCAGCCTCCTGCCAAGCCTCGCCTCTAGTCTCTAAGACTCCAGCCTTGTCCTGCCTGCCAGCCAAGCCTCATCCTTTCCTAGTTCTGGGGTCCGAGCCAGAGGCAAGAGCCAGGTACTGGGTCCTTGTCCAGTCTCTGGCTCGGAGTCCAAGCCCGGGCTCCTAGCTCTCTTGTCCAGTCCTGTTCCGGGTTCCCGGTTTGCGTGTCCACATCCTTGCCCTCACCCTGTATCCTAGTCCGGTCCCTAGTACTTCAGTGTCTGTCTCTTGCACTTGGGTCTGTCCCCAGCCACCACCTTATGAAAGTTGTACATTTGGACTTTTAGAAGGCCAAGGTGTCACACACGAAGGTGCTTACCAGGTTAAGAGTTCATGTTATGATGGAAAAGTTATTGGCATGGTTAGAACATTGGCTGATTGATAGGAAACAGCGAATGAAAGTAAAGGGATCCCTTTCTGGTTGGCTGCCAGTGACTATTGGTGTTTCTCAGGGGTCGGCATTGGGACAGCGTCTTTTTATGCTGTATAGCAAGGCTTAGCTGACAGAATAGATGGCTTTGTTGCCAAGTTTGCAGATGAAACAAAGATTGGTGGAGGGGCCGGTAGTGTTGAGGAAACAGGTAGGCTGCACAAGGACTTGGATGAGGAATGGGCAAGAAAGTGGCAAATGATATACAATGCTGGAAAATTCATGGTCATGCACTTTGGTAGCAGAAATAATGTGCAGATTATTTTTTTATTAATGGGGAATAAATCCAAAAGTCTGAGATGCAAATGGGCTTGGAAGTTCTTCTGCAGAACACCTGAATAGTTAACCTGTAGGTACAGTCGGTGACGAGGAAGGCAAATGCAATGTAGGCATTGAATTTAAGAGGTTTAGGATACAACAGCAGGGATGTGATACTCAGGCATTATTCGGCACTGGTACCTTGAGTATTGTGAGCTCCTCATCAAAGAAAAGATATGCTGGCATTGGAGTGTCTCCCCTTGTCCTGGTCCCGGGGCCACGCTACCCGAGGTGCAAAGGGACTTGGATGTCCTTGTGCAGGATTCCCTGAAGGTTAGCATGCAGCTTGTGTCAGTGGTAAGATAGGCAAGCTCAATGTTTGCTTTCATTTTCAGAGGATGAGAGTACAAGAGCAAGGATGTAATTCTGAGGTTTGAAAAGGCGTTACTCAGACCACACTTGGAGTGTTGTGGGCAGCTTTGGGTCCAGTGTATTGTAAAAGATGTGCTGGCATTGGAAAGGGTCCAGGAGGTTCACAAGAATGATTCCAGGAATGAAAGAGTTAACATATGAGGAGTGTTTGATGGTTCTGGATCTGTACTCATGGGAATTTAGAAGAATGACTGATTTATTATCCCTCTCAACCCTATTCTCCCTCCTCCTCTCCATAACTTTTGATGCCCTGACTACTCAAGAAGTTTACCAATCAACTTCTGCTTTAAAAATCAAACACGAGAAAATCTGCAGATGCTGGTAGTCCAAGCTACACAGATCCTGATGAAGGGTCTCGGCCTGATCTCTCTGATACCTCTCTGGAGAGAGTTGATGTTGTGAGGATGTCAAGAACAGAAGGCACAGCCTCTGACTGTAGGGATGTCCATTTAGAACAGAGATGAGGGGGAATTCCTTTAGCCACAGGATGGTGAATCTGCCTCAGGCAGCTGTGGTGGCCAAATCACTGACAATGTTTAAAGTGGAGCAACACACACAAAATGCTGGAGGAACTCAGAAGAGCAGGAAGCATCTATGGAGAAGAGTAAACTGTAGATGGTTCGGGCTGAAACCCTTCATCAGGACCTGTTTTGCTTAAGGGTCACTGCAAATTCACCCCCTGTCCTAATGAGGGGCTGCGGATGATGGGGTTGTGGGAAAGAGCAGAAAGAGATCCTTATCTCCATCTTTGTCCCCCTCCAAGTACGCACACAGTTCACCCACAGGCTTTCCACCCCTCCCCCACTTGGTTCTGGTTCAATCTGCCATTCATCTCTCCCCGCTGGTTCTCATTATCAACTCCTTTACTGTCTCAAACCTTCACCCTCCCCCCACTCCACACTTCACACTCACAAATGAATGGTAACATTGAATGAAGGGCCTGTTCCTGTGCTGTACTATTCTATGTTCTCTCCTCTCTGTTCAGAAGAATAGGATGAGATCGCAGGGAAACACAAAATTCTTTCAGAGGTCAACAGGCAGGATGCAGGGAGGATGTTTCCCCTCTCTGAGGAGTCAATGGTCAGGGGCTACTGTCTTTGGGATTCTCAGAACCTGTGGGGGGGAGGGGGTTTGGGGGTTCTTAGCCATTCAGTTCACAGAGCTATCACCGTACAGCACAGAAATGTGCCCTTCCACTCATTATCTCTGTGCTGACCTATTTACCCATCTACAGTCATCCCATTGGCCGGCATTAGATCAGTGGTCAGTTTCCTTCTGTTCTTTGTCTACTGAAGTGTCTGTCCAAGTGTCTCTTAAACACAGAGGACTGGAGGCCTGTGACCTGCAGAGGTCGGTGCTGGGCCCACGTGTGTTTGACATTCATATTAATGATTTGGATGAGATTGTAGGTGACAAAGTAGAACTTTGTGGGTGACACTAAAATTCATGGTACAGTGGACAGGGAAGAGGGTTATCTCTGTTTACACCGGGCCCTTGATCAACTGTAGAGATGGATGCAGTGACAATGTTTTAAAATAGATCTTGGTGGGTACGTGGATAAGAAAGGTGGAAAAGAATAATGGGCAAGTGGGCAAGTTGGGCCGAGGAGCCTCTGTGACCTACTGTTTTAACACCCCTTTCCTGCACTTGTTTCTGCTGTCCATCCCCCCGTTTATTTCTGTTCTTGAGGGAAGATGTCGACCGGAATTGTAGACTCTCTACCTCTCTCCACACCTGTTGCCTGACCCGCTGGGTTCTTCCAGCATTTTGAGTCTGTTTGATCGGAAAATCTCTGCTCTCCGTCCAGCGGAAAACGCTTGGGGAGACATTAGTTGTCAATCTACTTTCGTTGTTCAAACCATGGGAAAGGTTCGTGTCAGCCTCCCGACAGCGCCTGAGGCCCACTGGTCACGGGGCCGTGCTGCCCAAATCTCCCCCGTCCTGGGTTCGCGCTGTCCAAGTCTACCCCCGATCACCAGGGCCGCGCTGTCCGAGTCTCCCCCCAATCACCAGCGCCACATTGCCTGAGTCTCCCCCCGATCACCAGGGCCACATTGCTCGAGTCTCCCCCCGATCACCAGGGCCGCGATGCCCGAGTCTCCCCCCGATCACCAGGGCCGCGTTGCTCGAGTCTCCCCCCAATCACCAGGGTCGCGTTGCCCGAGTCTCTCCCCGATCACCAGGGCCGCGTTGCCCGAGTCTCCCCCTGATCACCAGGGCCGTGTTGCCCGAGTCTCCCCCCGATCACCAGGGCCGCGTTGCCCGAGTCTCCCCTCGATCCCCAGTGCTGCGCTGCCTGAGTCTCCCCCCCGATCCCCGGGCACTCTCTAATTCTCTGTTTCTCCCCCCAGTCTCTGCAACCCTGGATGTGGAAACAGCGCATCCGCAGCTCGAGGTGTCTGAGGACCGGAAGAGTGTGAGGTGGACCGGGACCCGGAGGAATCTCCCTGACACCTGGAAGAGATTCACAAACCGGGCTTGTGTGCTGGGATCGCAGGGATTCACATCGGGGAGACATTACTGGGAGGTGGAGGTGGCGGGGAATCGCCTCTGGTGTCTGGGAGTCGCCGCAGAGTCTGTGGACAGGAAGGAAGGGGACAGACTGAGTCCGGAGACCGGATTCTGGATCATTGAGCGGTTTTATAACGTGATCCATCGGGTTTGTGACGTGATGAACGTTCACACCTCCCCTGAACCCCGTCTCCCTGCCGGTCCCATCCCTGGGAGGGTGGGAGTTTATCTCAGTTACGAGTCCGGGACGGTTTCATTTTACAACGCGGAGACCAAGTCCCATCTCCACACCTTTACTGGGAATAAATTCAGGGGGAAACTTTATCCTTTCTTTGCGCCTTGGGATGAAAACCAGTGGCTGAGAATTTGCTCCGGTTCCGCTCCGGCTCTGTAAACGGGTCAGGTCCCGGGACCAGCATCAGGAGTCAAGTCCCTGTAAATATAAATGTGCGGAGAGTGAAATAATCATGATATGAGATTTATTGATCTGTTAATTTTAATTCATTCACTGCATCCAACAACAGAACAGAAACACTGCGGATTCAGCAGCAGCCGCGGGCTCCCCCAGGTCCTAAAGTCCACCCGCAATGGGATGGGTGAAGTAGGATAAGTGGGGGCGAAGTTGACTGGAAAAGAAATTGAAGATTGATGCTAAGTGTTCATTAAGTTCATCTGCCATTTCTTTGTCCCCCATCACTACTTCACCAACATCATTTTCCAGTGGTCCAATATCAACTCTCTTTCACTCTTCATGTAACTGAAAACTAAACTTTTCGTATCCTGATTTATATTATTGGCTAGTTTGCCCTCATATTTCATTTTTACCATTCTTATGGCTTTTTTCATTGTTTTTTGTTGGCTTTTAAGATCATCCCAATAATCCAGCATCCCACTCACCTTTGCTACCTTATATGCCATTTCCTTAGGTAATTCACAGTCCTTAACTTCCTTTGTCAGCCTCAGATTCCTACCGCTGCCATTTGAGAAATTCTTTGGTGGGACTTGTCTCTCTTGCGCCTTGTAAACTATTCCCAGATATGTCAGCCACCGCTGTTCAGCTGTCATCCCCGCAGTATCCTCCTCTAATTCACCTGGGCAAATTCCTCTCTCATGCCTCTGTATTTCGCTTTATTCCATTGAGAGATTGATGCATGTGACTTAGGGCTCTCTGTCTCAAAGTGCAGTATGAATTCAATTATATGCCTCCTAGGGATTCCTTTACTTTAAACTCCCGAATAAGATCAGGGTTATTACAGAGCACCCAATCCAAGATGGCCTTTCCGGCAAGTAGGCCCAAACACAAACTGCTTTAAAAAGCCGTCTTGTAGGCATTCAACAAATGCCCTATCGTGATCTAACAATAACCTGATTTTCCCAACCCTTTGCATATTGATGTCCCCCCGATACAATTGTGACGTTGCCATTGTTATATGCCTTTGCCCATCCGATACTGTGAATTAACTTAAAGTTAGTCCCATAACTTAATAAAGTTTTTATCTGAAAACTATCAACCCCCCGAAGATTGTACTGAAGACTGCATTTGATTTTTTTTTCAGCCATATCTGCTTCACACTGAAATGGTATGTGTTTCACAGTTTCAGAATGACAAAATGTACACGATACAGAATGAAGTTTTCCAATTAGGTACAACGCACAATTAAGCATAGTGAGGGCATTTCTAAGTCGTGTCAACATCATTCCTTCCCTTCTTGTTTTAAGCCCTTCTTCTAAAAACCCAGCTGGTTCATGTATTCTGTAAAGGTGTCTGTCCTTATATCCAATATCCTACAAGCCTTGTCATAAGTCCCTAATTCTTCACCGTACCAACCCCTTAGCTTCTGATTTGTGAAATGGAAAGTCCATATCTCTACAGTTGAATTTTAAACAGTTTTTGTTGCGAAACAGTCAACCCCATCATTTCCCTCAACAGTGCAATGTGCAGGGCCCATATGCAGACATATAAACCAAACTCTGTATATGAAATATTGTTTGATGAGTTTCCAACTGTCAATCTGACCTACTGCTAGAATGACCTGTTTTAAGGCTCATCAAACCCGAAAAGGATTCTGAACAAATTACAGGCTTGCAAGGACCAATTTCTTCCACCCACTGTAACCCTAAAATTATGGCAAAGAATTCTGCTTCAACAAAGATTTTCATGTTGCACTCCACGAATACCCACACAGATGACTGAGGGTAATTAATGCTCCCTAACATTTATCAATTATTTTACTGATATGGTGCTTCCATGTCAGCTTATTATCCATCCACTTGCCTGGAAATCTTACCACTGACGTATTTTCAGGAGATTGACTATATAATTTCAAATCAAGTGCAGGTCTATTAATCCTGTTAGTAAAACAGATAACATGTTTTGATGACTGAAAACTTAAAATCTTCATCTATTTGCCCACTGTTTGATCTATTAATTGTAAACTGCATCCTATTTACAGTAAAATTGAAATACTACCTCTAATCTAGAAAGCTACATCATCTCAATATAGTGACTTATGCACCGGAGTACCCATCTCAGAGAAAATATCATTAATCATAATATTAAATAATGAAGGGCTACAAATATTGCCCTGAGAAGCCCCATTCTCTGTCTCATCTAAACACAAACATAATGTGCCCACCGGTACCTGCACAAACCGTCCAAATAAACTCAGATAAATTATGCAATATCCCCTCACTCCTAATTTCCAAAATTTAATCAAAAGTCCTTCCTTCCATAACATATCATATGCATTTACAATACTAGAAATACTGCTGTAACAACATCTTTATTTAACTGTGCTTTTTTATAATCATTTTCCAAGCCTAAAACTGAATCCAATGTAATTCTACCCTTCCGAAATCCACTCTTAATAAAACATTATATCACCCCTCTTTCCAAAATATAGCTCAAGCGCTCGATTACCATACATTCCGTCAGTTTACATAAATAAGACATTGATGATATAAGCCTATAACTAGAAGGATCAGATGGGGATCTGCCAGGTTTCAGAACAGGCACAACTGCTACATACTCCATGAGGGAGGAAGATGGCCTCATCTCTAAACGCGATTTAAAAATTTAATATTTTCACAAGAGAGAATTACAATTACATATATCACCTTTTCCTAGGGACGCCCGACTTGCATTAATAACAGACTTTATAAATTTCTGCAAAGAAAACTCTGCATCAATGATACTATCATTGCTTCGGCTGACTTCCAACACCTCTGGGTATTCACTGAAAAACATATCCCTACATTGATTAACTTCTTCGTTAAATTATCTTGATTATGACTTGCACAACATGACGCAGCCAGCAACACAACCTTCCGTGTTTCAGTAACAATCAGTTTGCCCTCATTAATCAATACTGAAATATTAAGATCGTTTCAAATCTCCCCATTTTCTAAATCATACCCCAAACATCTCCAAGTTAAATATCCCTTCAAATATTATATCAATATGACCTCCAGTAAATCACCATCTTCCTCACCACGACCTGTGCCCTTTTATCCTTAATAATGTCACTCGGAGACTGATGGATCATCACATAAAAACTTACATTTCTCCCAGTTTGCTTTATGAAATACCTCAGCTCCTACAAGTGTCTTCCTATCCCCAATATAAATTCAAACTCAAGCTCAGAAAGGCAGGAAGGCTGACTGACGTTCACATTAACTAATCACCATGTGGGTTTGAATTTGAACTCTCCCCCAGCTGCCTCTCACCTCCCTCATGATTCCGCCTCCTTCTACTACCATTGTTTTCCTGCCTATCACCTCCCTGCTTTCCCTCCCCCACCCCTTTGTCTTTCAAATTACTGGTTTTTCAACTGAACCTACTGGTCTTCTCCTTCCCACCCTCCCCCCACTTTCTTTATAGGGCCTGTACCCATTCCCTCTTCAATCCTGATGAAGGGTTTCAGCCCGAAACATCGACTCATCATTTCCACTGATGCTGCCCAACCTGCTGAGTTCCTCCAGCGTGTTGTGAGTGTTGCTTTGATCCCAGCATCTGCAGATTATTTTGTGTTTATGATGGAGCTTTATGGATTAGAGGTAGAAATATCAATTTTACTGTATATAGGATGCATTCACAATTAATAAGGTTGAACAGTCAGCAAATAGATGGGATTTAAGTTTTCAGTAGCTACAAGACAAGTTATGTGTTTTACAAATGGGATTAATGGACCTGCTCTTGATTGGAAATTATATGGTCAATCTCCTTAAACGGTGTCAGTGGTAAGATTTGTAGGCATGTGGGTGGGTAATAAACTGATATGGAAGGACTGGATCAGAAAATAATTGATAAATACAAAGAAACATTAAATACTCTCAGTTATCTCTATGGTTATTCTGGGGTGTTACATGAAAATATTTGTTGAGCAATTTCATTTGTTTAATTGGATCTGTTCTTGATTATGGTTGCGTGGTTTATAGATCAGCTTCATCTTCAACCTTATAAGACAGTATTTGGATGCGATACAAGCATAGGCTTTAAGATTGTGTTGTGGTGCACTAAGGTTGTCTCTCGTTTCAGCTTCACTGTTTGAAATTGTGGAGGTTGAATTTAATGTTAAGATATTGGATTAATTTAAGAGGGAAGAAATGATTAATCTGTTCAAGGTGTGTTGGAGGACTGTTGGGAACTTCACAAGACGAGTGTTTTTAGTTTTGGGTGCCTGGGTTCTTATCACACTTGAAAGATGGGTTCGTTGGGTTTTGCAAAATGTCCTACAGTTGCTTTCTTGGTTACCCCAACTTGTTTCTTTCAATACCTTTAGCTGATTTTAGGATACACAATATAATAAAGCCTAACGATTCTGCTATCCCTCAGAATTTCTTGATTCATTATATATTAAAGAAGCTATTGAGATAGTTTAACTATTTTTACAGAAGGATCAAAATATAATTTAACTGGGAATGTTGGTGTGGCTGTGTTATGCGTGAATTATAGGTAACAACAAAGAAACTGCCTTCCAACCATTTATCAGGATTTACAACAGAATCGCTTACCAATTATTTGTGCTTACAGTGGGTGGAAGAAATTTGTCCATGTAAGTTTGTAATTTGTTCAGATTCCCTTTCGGTTTTCAAGAGTCTTAAAACAGGTCATTCTCGCAGCAGGTCAGATTTACTGCTGGAAACTCATCAAACATTATTCCATATTCAAAGGATTGGATTCCAGGTGTGCACTAATTTGGGAGTGCATGAAGACACAGTGAGAAGTCGGGTCCTGAGGAGTCGGTAGATCAGAGGGATCTGGGAACACAGATTCATAATTACTTGAAAGTGGTGTCACAGGTAGATAGTGTCGAAATGAGAGCTTCTGGCACATTAGACTTCATAAATCAAAGTATTGAGTACAGGAGATGGGATGTTATGTTGAAGTTCTATAAGACGTTGTTGAGGCCTAATCTGGAGTATTGTGTGCAGTTTTTGTTACCTTCCTGAAGGAAAATTATCAACAAAATTGAAAGAGTGCAGAGAAAATTGACAATCGGTCTGCTGGGACTTGAAGATTCGAGCTTTAGAAAAAGGTAAGTTCTTCGTTCCCTTTAGGGTTGGAAATGAAGGGAGATTTTGCAGATGTAGACAAAATTATCAGTGTTGTTGATGGGAAATGCAGGCAGGGTTTTTCTTCTGAGGTTGGGTGAGATGGGAACGAGAGATCACAGTTTAAGGGTGAAAGGTGAACTATCTAAGAGGAACCTGAGTGGGAATTGTTAGAGTGGATTTTTTTTGGGGGTAGATGTTTTATTAACACTTAAATGACTTTGGCCACCAGACTTCTATCTTAACTGTTTGACAAAGGACTGTGGATTGAGTCCACCACAATGGGCTTCCTAAAAAGGTGTGAATACCAGATACTCTGGCGCCGTAGTTTGACCAGGTGCTGTAGTTTCGAAGACAGTTTTATCTATACATTATAAATATTAATTGTCTTCTATGTTAGCACGAGAAATGCCAAATAAATGTATCGTAGACTTAAATTACATTCCTAAAAGCTGTGGATGCCAACCCAGACATGTTGGCGTTGGAAGGAAAGGATGGTGTGATATTTTGTATGTAGCTTCAAGAGGAAGTATTGTCTATGCATTGTCTGTAACTTTTTAAGTAGCAACTGCCTTTGTGTTTAGTATATAAATATCGAGCCCACATTGAGCTAGCTGACCTTTCTGCTGAAAGTGTCTCCATCCGTAGATGCCTGTTGTACCTTGTTGTGTCGAATAAAGAAGCTGCTTTGTATCTACCAGTGACTCTGTCTCTCCAGTAATTTCATCCATGTTACAACAGGAATTCTTTCATTCAGAGGGTGGTGAGGGTGTGGGAAGAGCTGTCAGTGGAAGTTATGGATTTCATTGCAGAGAAGTTTGGATCAGTACATGGATGGGAGGGATATTGAGCGCCATGGTCCAGATGCAGTTATGGGACTCAGCAGAATAACAATTCGGTGTGGACTAAATGGGCAAAAGGGTTCGTTTCTTTGTTATAGTGCTCTATGACTCCAAATAAAGTGTAGGTGAAGGAGAACTGATCTGGTCTGTTGTCAGGGAGAATGCAATGTGTTTTAAGGCTTTCCTGCTGGGAACAGAAGTGAATAGGTACTGGACATTCATGGTCAAAGTGAGGCGATCAGGGCAGGGATTTTAAAATGGTTGAAGAGCAAAGAGACACAGACACCCACATGCACACAGAGGGGTACACACACACACACACACACACACACACACACACACACACACACACACACACACACACACACACACACACACGCTCAAACGTGCTCCCTCCATCATTCCATTGGCCTTCACCCTGCTTCCCAAAAATTGTTTGTTCCTCCTCCTGTTCTCGCTCTGCTGCCCCCATTTTCACCCTTTCCCACTCTCCCCTCCTCTTCTTTCGTCTCCCAATCCCTCCTTCTTTCTGTTTCTCCTCTCCCCTCACTCTCTTTCTCTCTCTCTCCACTCTTCATCCGTTCCCTTCCCCACTGCCACAGTCTTTCCTCCACACATTCGACCCTACCCTACTCACTCACTCCCGTTCTACTTTCCCTTATTGTCTCTCTCTCCCCTTTCGCTGCCTCTCGCCCTATTTCCAATTCCTCTTTTACTGCAGCTCGCTTTCCCCACCACACTCCCGTCCCCACCCCACCCAGCTCTGTGATGACGGTTGACACGCACAGTGAATTGTCTGATGTGCAATTCTTCGTTGTTTGGAAAGCTGCAATGTGCTCTCAGAAAATAAAAAAAAACTTGTGGCTTCCGGGAGAGGCCCGCTTGTTCCCGTATTGTGTGCTACAGAATAGCCGGGGGAGTGGAGAGAGGAGAGAGGAGAGAGGAGAGAGGAGAGAGGAGAGAGGAGAGAGGAGAGAGGAGAGAGGGAGAGAGAGAGAGAGAGAGAGAGAGAGAGAGAGAGAGAGAGAGACTAACTATACATATATAGCCTCAGTCTCATTCTTTCCGTCCTCCACTCTTCATCCGTTCTCTTCCCCACTGCCCACTCTTTCCTCCACACACTCCACCCTACCCTACACAGTCAGTGCCCTTCTTCTCTCCATTATTGTCTCTTTCTCCCGTTCTGCCGAACATTTCCCCTGCCGCTTGCCTTCTCCCCAATTCCCCCTTTTCTGTAGCTCGTTTCCCCGGCACCCCCCCGTCCGCAACCCCCTACCCCCACCCCGACCCCGCACTGTGATGACGGTTGACACGCACAGCGAATTATAAATGTTGTATAGTTCTTCGTTGTTTGGAAAGCCACAATGTTCTCTCAGAAGATAAATGCTTGTGGTTTCCGGGAGAGGCCAGTTCGTTACCTATTTGTGTGCTACAGAATAGGCGGGGGAGGGGAGTGTGGAGTAGACAGGATAGCCATGTGTTCTCAGTAGCTACACCGTCACGACAAAGACTGAGCGCCGTCTGCGAGCTGGTCCCTGACACAAACACACACAGACACATGAAAAGACGGACAGACACATACCAGGACGTATATAAACACACAGAGATGCAGACATACAGAAATACTTAAAAAATGAATACAGTTTGCATTTTGAACCTTTTTTAAATGGAGGCACCTATTTTGTGAACTGTTTGAAATGATTCTTGCTCTGGGATAATCGAATGTGCTTGTGGGGATGTCAGCGGGTTTGGGAGTGCACATGGAAATGGGGCTGCCCGTTGATTTGCGGATGTGCGAAGGTTTCAGGGTATGTTGGTGAATATGGGTTGCACACGGATTTTGGAGTGTCGGTGATTTTACGGCTGCACACAGATTTGGGTGTCTCGGCGGATTTGGGAGATGTACACGGATTTGGGGGTGTAATGAAACTCAAGGCTGTTTTATTTATGGATACTTTAAGAACAAATGCACTTCGTAATTTGAACTTCTTGCTATTTGATTTGAGGTGGGGGCAGCAATTTTATGAAGTGTTCGAAATGATTCTTGCTCTGTGATAATCTACTGTGGGGATGTTAGCGGGTTTAGGGTGCGCACAGATCTGGTTATGTGGGTGGATTTCAGGGTGTCGGTAGTTTTGGGGTTCGCACAGATCGGGGTATGTGAATGGATTTGGGGCTGTCGGCAGGTTTGGGGGTGCTCGTGGATTTGACGATGCACACAGATTTGGGGGTGAACGCTGAGTTGGCGTTTGCATGTGTGTTTGCGGACGTGCACAGATTTGGGAGTGCACACAGATTTGCAGATATGGGAATCCCGGTGGATTTTGATGTGTTTTGAGGTTGTTTCATTGATACATAGTTTAATAATAAATGCAACCTGAACTTCGCCCTCTGTTCTTGCTATTTTTTTTAAATTGGAGGCAGATAATTTGAGAAATGTTTGAAATGATTCTTGCTCTGAGATAATCTAATGTGCATGTGGGGGAGTCAGCAGGTTTGGGGTGCGCACAGATCTGGGTATGCCAGTGGATTTGTGCCTGGTGGCAGATTCGGGTGAGCACGGATGTCGGGGTGCACACGGATTTGAGGATTGCGCTGATTCAGGAACGTTTTGGTTAATATGGGGTGCACAGGGATTTGCGCAGACATAGGGGTTTGTCAGCGAATATAGAGGTGTCGGTAGATTTTGGTGCACTCACTGACACGGGGATGAGGATGAGTTTGGTGAGGTGCACAGATTTAAAGGATGTCAATGATTATATTGTAGCGGTGTGCTACACGCAGCGCTAGAATAACCACACGGATTCGGTGAGTTAGAGTTGCGATGAAAAGAGATTTATTCAAACTTTGCGGCCTGCTTTAAAGCCTTCCCGTTCCCGCCCTCCCTGGGGCGGGACTGCTGTGGGGAATGCATATTCCCAGAACCTTTCCACGCGCTGGATTTTCCCCTGCTGGTGAAGATGGCCTGGCGCCCTTTTTGGGGCCGGCCCTCTGCCTGCGCGCGCTGTTGTGAGCCGGTTCGTGTGTGCCAGAAAGTGGGTCGCCACATAACCCCTCCCCAGAACCAGCGATACCTCCCCCAATGTCCACAGTCTGGAGCGGCCTCTGTTTGGGAGGTCTGCCCCTGCGCCGCGATGCCTGAGCCTGGACCGGCTGCGCCAAGTCCACATGGGCCGGTTTGAGTCGGTCCACCGTGAAAACCTCCAGCCTCCCCGCAATGTCCAGCACGAACGTGGACCCGTTGTTCCTGATCACCTTAAACGGCCCCTCGTAGGGTCGCTGTAGCGGTGCCCGGTGTCCGCCCCGTCGAACAAAAAGAAACTTACAGTTCTGCAGGTCTTTGGGTACGCAGGTTGGGCTCTGTCCGTGCTGTGAAGTGGGTATGGGGGCCAGGTTACCGAGCCTCTCCCGTAGTCTGTCCAGGACTGCTGCGGGTTCTTCCTCTTGCCCCCTTGGGGCTGGTATGAACTCTCCTGGGACGACCAGGGGTGCGCCGTACACCAACTCGGCCGACGAGGTGTGCAGATCCTCCTTGGGCGCCGTGCGGATTCCGAGCAGGACCCAGGGAAGCTCGTCCACCCAGTTAGGCCCCTCCAGGCGGGCCATGGGAGCCGATTTCAGGTGACGGTGGAAGCGCTCCACTAGTCTGTTCGACTGTGAGTGGTAGGCAGTTGTGTGGTGTAGCTGAGATCCTAAAAGGTTTGCCATAGCCGACCGCAGGCTGGAGGTGAACTGGGCGCCCCTGTCGG
Source organism: Mobula birostris (assembly GCF_030028105.1). Taxonomy (NCBI): domain Eukaryota; kingdom Metazoa; phylum Chordata; class Chondrichthyes; order Myliobatiformes; family Myliobatidae; genus Mobula; species Mobula birostris. Next base: position 209,682,476 of record NC_092373.1, read on the forward strand.
AGGTAATGTGGGCCGGTACCCCGAAGCGGGCTACCCAGGTTGCGATCAGTGCTCGAGCGCAGGATTCGGAGGTGGTGTTGGTGAGCGGGACTGCCTCTGGCCATCTGGTGAACCGGTCTATCATAGTTAGGATGTACCGCGCTTCTCGTGACACTGGCAGGGGTCCCACGATATCCACATGGATGTGGTCGAACCTCCGGCGGGTGGGTTCGAACCGCTGCGGCGGAGCCTTGGTGTGCCGCTGCACCTTGGCCGTTTGGCACTGCTTGCACGTTTTGGCCCATTCACTGACCTGTTTACGCAGTCCATGCCACACGAACCTGTTGGCGACCAGCCGGACGGTTGTCCTGATGGAGGGGCGCGCTAAGTTGTGAATGGACTCGAAAACCCGCCGGAGCCAGGCTGCTGGGACGACGGGGCGGGGTTGGCCGGTAGCTGCGTCACATAGTAGGGTCCTCTCACCTGGGCCTACGGGGAGGTCTTGGAGCTGCAAACCGGAGACTGCAGTCCTGTAACTGGGGATCTCAGCGTCTGCCTGCTGTGCCTCTGCCAGCGCTGCATAGTCCACCCCGTGGGACAGGGCCTGTATGGTAGGTCTGGAAAGTGCGTCCGCCACGACGTTGTCCTTTCCAGAGACATGCCGGATGTCAGTCGTGTACTCGGAGATGTAGGACAGCTGTCGCTGCTGGCGGGACGACCAGGGGTCGGACACCTTCATGAACGCAAAGGTAAGCGGTTTGTGGTCTGTGAACGCGGTGAAGGGCTTACCTTCTAAGAAGTACCTGAAATGCCGGATTGCCAGGTATAGTGCCAATAGCTCCCGGTCGAAAGCACTGTATTTGAGTTCAGGTGGTCGTAGGTGTTTGCTGAAGAACGCCAGGGGTTGCCAGCGACCCTCGATAAGTTGTCCAGCACTCCACCGACTGCTGTGTTGAATGCTTCCACCGTGAGGGCAGTAGGAACATCCGTTCTGGGATGCACTAGCATCGCGGCGTTTGCCACGGCTTCTTTGGTTTTAATGAAAGCGGTTGCGGCCTCTTTGTCCCAGGTAATGTCCTTGCCCTTACCCGACATTAGAGTGAACAGGGGGCGCATGGTTCGGGCTGCTGAGGGGAGGAAACGGTGGTAGAAATTCACCATACCCACGAATTCCTGCAGGCCTTTGATTGTGTTGGGTCAGGGGAAGTTGCGGACCGCGTCTACCTTGGCGGGCAGCGGGGTTGCCCCGTCTTTAGTAATCCTGTGGCCCAGGAAGTCGATGATGTCGAGTCCGAACTGGCATTTGGCTGGGTTGATTGTAAGGCCGAATTCGCTCAGGCGGGAGTAGAGCTGGCGGAGGTGGGACAGATGCTCCTGCCGACTACTGCTTGCTATGAGGATGTTGTCCAAATAGATGAATGCAAAGTCCAGGTCGCGTCCCACCGCGTCCATTAGCCGCTGGAAAGTCTGTGCGGCATTCTTTAGACCAAACGGCATTCGGAGGAATTCGATAAGTCCGAACGGGGTGATGAGTGTTGTTTTGGGGATGTCGTCCGGATGTACAGGGATTTGATGGTATCCCCGGACGAGGTCTACCTTGGAAAAGATCCCTGCGCCCTGTAGGTTTGCTGCGAAGTCTTGAATGTGCGGCACAGGGTAGCGGTCTGGCGTTGTAGCCTCGTTCAGTCTGCGGTAGTCACCGCATGGTCTCCAGTCCCCCGTTGCCTTGGGCACCATGTGAAGGGGGGAGGCCCATGGGCTGTCGGACCGTCGTATGATCCCCAATTCCTCCATCTTCTTGAACTCCTCCTTCGCCAGTCGGAGCTTGTCTGGGGAAGCCTTCGAGCACGGGCGTGGAGGGGTGGTCCCTAGGTCGGGATGTGGTGCTGTACTCCGTGTCTGGGCATGGCTGCCGTGAACTGCGGTGTCAGTACTGATGGGAAATCCGCCAGGACCCTGGTGAATTCGTTGTCGGACAGCGTGATGGAGTCCAGGTTTGGGGCTGGCAACTTTGCTTCACCTAGGGAGAACATTTGAAAAGTCTTGGCGTGGACTAATCGCTTCCCTTGCAGGTCGACCAGCAGGCTGTGGGCTCGTAGAAAATCCGCCCCCAGGAGTGGTTGGGCCACGGCGGCCAGTGTGAAGTCCCACGTGAACCGGCTGGAGCTGAACTGTAGCCGCACCGTGCGGGTGCCGTAGATTCGTATTGTGCTACCATTTGCGGCCCTCAGGGTGGGTCCCGGTTCTCTGTTGCGGGTATCATAACTCGTTGGAGGTAAGACGCTGATCTCCGCTCCAGTGTCGACCAAAAAGCGGCGTCCCGACTGCTTGTCCCAGACGTACAGGAGGCTGTCCTGATGGCCAGCCGCCGTAGCCATCAGCGGCGGCTGGCCCTGGCGTTTCCCGGGAATTTGCAGGGTGGTCTGCAGCGCCGGGCCTCTGTGCCCCACCGCTGGTGGTAGAAACACCATTGTTCGTTGGGCTCCTCACTCCCGTCGCCGGGTTTTGTAGGCTCTGCTGCCGGGCCTGGTCTGGTCTGTCGTTGGGCACGCGGCTTGGTGATCTGTGCGACGGGCGCCCCTCTCTCCTTCTTGGCATTCCACAGCACATCTGCTCGGGCCGCCACCTCCCGGGGGTTGCTGAAATCTGCGTCGGACAGTAGCGGCCATATGTCCTCGGGCAGTTGCTCTAGGAACGCCTGCTCAAACATGAGGCAGGGTTTGTGTCCTTCAGCCACGGCTAGCATTTCGTTCATTAATGCTGACGGCGGCCCGTCTCCCAAACCATCCAGGTGCATTAAGCGACGTGCTCATTCGCGCCGTGAGAGTCCGAAAGTCCTTATGAGCAGGGCTTTGAATGCTGTGTATTTGCTGTCCTCCGGGGGCGACTGTATAAACTCCTCAACTTGTGCAGCAGTCTCTTGGTCGAGAGAGCTCAGCACGTAGTAGTAGCGAGTGGACTCCGAGGTTATCTGCCGAATGTGGAATTGAGCTTCTGCTTGTTCGAACCATAAATGGGGTCGCAGCGTCCAGAAGCTTGGCAGTTTTAACGAAACTGCGTGAACAGATGCAGCGTCGGTCATCTCTGGCCCAAATATCGTTTGGGCCGTCGGGGTCACCAATTGTAGCGATGCGCTACATGCAGCGCTAGAATAACCACACGGAGTCGGTGAGTTAGAGTTGCGATGAAAGAGATTTATTCAAACTTCGCGGCCTGCTTTAAAGCATTCCCGTTCCCGCCCTCCCTGGGGCGGGACTGCTGTGGGGAATGCATATTCCCAGACCCTTTCCGCGCGCGGGATTTTCCCCCTGCTGGTGAAGATGGCCTGGCGCCCTTTTCGGGGCCGGCCCTCTGCCTGCGCGCGCTGTTGTGAGCCGCTTCGTGTGTGCCAGAAAGTGGGTCGCCACAATATGAGGAATATGCATGTGGACGTGTGTTTGGAATTTAAACTTTGTTCTTGCTATTTTTCAGGTGGAGGCAGCTGTTTTGTGAAGAGTCTGAAATGATTCCCACTCTAGGATAGTCTAATTTGTAGGTGCAAGCACGGATTTGGAGTACGCACTGATTTGGGGATGTGCCCATATTCCCCGATTTGTCGGGGAATTTGCGGGTGTTTACGGATTTAGGGGTGCATGTGGCTTTGCCGATTGAAACACAGAAACATAGAAAACCTACAGCACAATACAGGCACTTTGGCCCACAAAGTTGTGGCGAAAATGTCCTTACCTTAGAAATTACTTGGGTTACCCATTGCCCTCTTTTTTCTAAGCTCCGTGTACCTATTCAAAAGTCTGTTAAAAGACCCTATCGTATCCGCCTCCACCACCATTGTCGGCAGCCCATTTCGCACATTCACCAGTCTCTGCGTAAAAAACTTATCCCTGACATCTCTCTCTTTCTTTTTAAACTTTTTTATGAATTATTATTGAAAATCAACAACAGAGAAAAATACATCAAAATAATCAAGATAACATATCCATATGTAGAGTAAAAGTTAAACTATCAACCAGGGTGAACAGTATATCAATAATAATCAAAAAACAAAGTATTAAAGCTTTTTTTTATGGAAAAAAGGAAAGAAGGGAAAAAAGAACCCCTACTAACTAAAACAGAGAAAAACCCCTAATAACTAAAAAAAAGGGGAAAAAAAAACATTTGAAGCCCAAACCTGGAGCTATACGTCATACAAGCTTCCATAAAAAAAGACATCAAACCGCCAACCAAATTCATATAACCAAGCATCAGAAAAGGACCATCTTAATTAACTCAAGTCAAATGATAATAACGGGCAAAAGAACCCCACCTTTTCTCAAAGTCAAATTTAGGATGAAAAGTTCAACTTCTAATTTTTTCCAAACTAAGACGTAACATCACCTGAGAGAACCATTGTGTCAAAGAGGGAGCAGAGACATCTTTCCATTTTAATAAAATAGCCCTTCTAGCCAATAATGTAACAAATGCAATTATGTATTGGTCTGACATAGAAAGACCGTGAATATGTTGAGGAATTATACCAAACAAAACTGTCAATTTATTAGGTTGTAAATTGATTCTTAAAGCTTTAGAGATCACAGAAAAAAATAGATTTCCAAAATTGTTTCAATACAGAACACGACCAAAACATATGTGTCAATATAGCTATCTCAGTTTTGCATCTATCACACTGACTATTTACATTTGGAAACATTTTAGACGATCTCTCCTTCGTCAAATAATAACGATGTACAATTTTAAATTGAATTAGAGAATGACTGGCACAAATCGAAGAAGAGTTAACCAGCTTCAAAATTCGCAACCAATCCTCTCTTATCAAGATCATATTAAGCTCTCTTTCCCAATCTTGCTTGATCTTAAGTAAAGGATAATTGTCCTGTTGTAATAGTAAATTATAACATTTCCCAATAAAGCCTTTCATTAAAGGGTTCATTTTTAAAATAATGTCTAACAGGTCAGAATCTTGTATATATGGAAAATTACTTAATTATTCTTGTAAAAAATGTCTGACCTGAAGATATTGCAAAAAATGTGAATATGAGAGAGAGTATTTAGTTACTAATTTCTCAAAGGACATCAATCGACCTCCTTGAAACAAGTCCATAAAGGAAAAAATTCCTTTATTCGTCCAAAGAGAAAAGGTAGGATCATTAAGTGACGGTTTAAATAAATAGTTTCAATAAATTAAACTGAAAAGGTTAATTTTTTTAAGATTAAAAAACTTACAAAACTGATACCAAATTCATAATGATTGATTAATCATAGGATTTATATTTAAAATAGAAATTTTTGCTAATTGTACAGGTAAAGGAGCTCCTAATAATGAAGCTAAATGAAATTGTTTCACAGTTTTCAATTCTGAGTCAACCCAAGATGGTCGTTCCTTTTTATCGGTCCAATATAACCAAGAACACGCATAACATATATTAACCGCCCAATAGTACATTCTTAAATTAGGCAAAGTAAGTCCTCCATCCTTTTTCAATTTTTGTAAATGACATTTTCCAATTCTTGGTCTTTTATTATTCCAAACAAAAGATGAAATAATAGAGTCAACTTGATCAAAAAACTTCTTAGTTAGAAAAATAAGAATGTTTTGAAATACATATAAAAATTTTGGTAAAATCATCATTTTAACTGCATGAATTCGACCTACTAAGGAAAGTGTAAGTGGATTCCATCCAGAAAAAAATTGCTTCATAAAATCCACTAAGGGAACTAAATTAGCTCTATAAAGGTCTCCATAATTTTTAGTAATGGTAATACCTAAATATTTAAAAGAATCCGTAACTTTTAAAGGAATGTTATCATATATAGAAGCGGAATCATTTAAAGGAAATAATTCACTTCATTTTTTTGGATCTCCCCCTCCCCCTCCAACTTTCAAATCCCTTACTCACTCTTCCTTCAGTTAGTCCTGATGAAGGGTCTCAGCCTGAAACGTCGACTGCACCTCTTCCTAGAGATGCTGCCTGGCCTGCTGCGTTGACCAGCAACTTTTATGTGTGTTGCTTGAATTTCCAGCATCTGCAGAATTCCTGTTGTTTGAGTTTTTAAATTCACTTTTATGCAGGTTTAATTTATATCCTGAAAACAATCCAAGTTCATTTAATAATTTCAATAAGATTGGAATAGATTCTTCAGGATTCGAAATATAAACCAAAAGATTATCTGCATAAAGGGAGATCTTATGAATAGTCCCGTTTATAGAAATTCCTTGAATATTTTTATCCTCATGAAGTGCAATAGCCAAGGGTTCCAACATCAAGTTAAGTAACAGAGGACTTAACGGACATCCTTGTCTTGTACCCCGAGAAAATTGGAAAAAGGGGATCTACAATTATTAGTGATAACAGTGGCAATAGGGCTTTTATATATCAATCTAATCCATTTACTAAAATTAGTACCAAAGCTAAATTTCTCTAAAACTTTAAATAGATATTTCCATTCAACTCTATCAAATGCCTTTTCAGTGTCAAGAGAAACAACACATTGGGGAGTCTTAGAGAGGGATGAGTATATAATATTTAACAGTCTCCGAGTATTAGAAAAGGAATAACGGCCTTTTATAAAACCTGTTTGATGCTGAGAAATAATTTTAGCTAGTATATTCTCCATCCGATTATCCATTATTTTTGAAAGAATTTTAGCATCCACATTTAATAATGAAATAGGTCTATATGAAGCACAATCAGTAGGGTCTTTATCTTTCTTAAGAATTAAAGAAATAGAAGCTTCATAAAATGTGGAAGGTAACTGTCCTAACATAAAAGAATCTTTAAGCATTTCCAACATATAAGGAGTAAGCAAATGTTCAAATTTTTAATAAAATCCTACAGTAAAACCATCCAACCCAGGAGCTTTACCAGATTGCATTGAAAGAATAGCTTTCTGAATTTCTCTTTCAGTAAAAGGAACATCAAGAATTTGCTGGATCTTCAACAGATATTCTAGGAAAATCAATCTTTTGTAAAAAGGCATACATATTAGAAGGGTCAGCTGGAAACTGAGATTTATAGAGTTCACTGTAATAGTCTTGAAAATTTTTATTAATATCTTCATAATTACAAGGTAAACTACTACCTCTTCTACGAATTTTTAAAATTTGTCTTTTAGCTCTAACTGCTTTAAATTGAGATGCTAATAGCTTGTTACTTTTATCTCCAGACATATAAAATTGACGTTTTAATTTAAACAAATTTCTTTCAATCAGATAAGTTAATAGTAAATTATATTGAGATTTAAGTTCAACCCTTTGTTTAAATAAATCAACATTAGGAGAAACTGCATAAGTATTATCTAGATCTTTAATTAGTTTGGAAATTCTATCTAATTCTATTTTTGTCTGTTTTCTTTCAAATCTCTTACTAACCTTTCCTTCAGTTAGTCCTGACGAAGGGTCTTGGCCCGAAATGTCGACTGTACCTCTTCCTAGAGATGCTGCCTGGCCTGCTGCATTCACCAGCAACTTTGATGTGAATATAAACCAATACTCTGCGTAAGGAATAATGTTTGATGAGTTTCCATCAGTAAATCTGTCCCACTGCAAGAATGACCTGTTTTAAGACTTATCAAAACCAAAAAGGCATCTGAACAAGTTACAACTTTACATGAACAAATTTCCACCACCCACTGTAAGCTTAATACGATGGAAACAAATTCTATTATCTATAGTGATACATGTTGTTTCTTTATAGTTACCTGTAATTCATGCAGAAAAAAAAAACAGCCACAGCAATGTCTCAGTTAAGTCACCTTTTGATTCTTCTGCAGCAATGTTTAACGTATCATAATAGTTTTCCATTTTATACTGACGAATCGACAGATTCTCAAGCATAACGGAATCCTTAGACTTTATTAAATTGCGTATCCTAAAATCAACTAAAGGCATTGAGAACAATAATGTGGGTTACCAAGAACGCGACAGTGGGACGTATTGCATAACCCAACAAACCCATATTCCTAGCGTGATTAGAACCTGGTCCTGGACAACAAGCTGTGTGAACTGACAGCCAGAATCTCTTACCAGCAGGAAATAAAAGAATATAACGTTTTGTGCGTCGTGGAGACCTGGTTGACGGAGGAGACACCGTACCATGCCATCGAACCCTTTGGGTTCTCCCTGTTCCTGGCGGACAGGTCGAAAGACTTCACTGGGAAGAGTAAAGGAGGAATGGTATGCTTCATGGTCAACAATTCTTGGCGCAACCGCCAGAATATGCATGTGCTCAAATCCTTTGTTACCCAGATCTGGAACAGCTGTTTAGACCCTACTGGCTGCCTAGGGAGTTCACGGCTGTTAACATCAACACACTGTACATTCCGCCACAGGCTGAAACTGACCTGGCTCCCAAGGAGCTGTACGAAACCTTCAACACGCTGAAGACTGCACACCCAGAGGCTGCCTTCATTGTTGCCGTGACTTTAATCCATCATCGCTGACTGAAGTCCCTCCGAAGTTTTGCCAGCACATCCAGGTGAGCACTCGGGGAGCGAGTACACTCGACCATCTGCAACGATTACAACGTGCTCCTCCGACCACATTTGAAGAATCAGATCAATCTTTGATCCTGCTTCTGCCGATGTACAGGCAAAAGCTGAAACAGGAGGCAGCCATAGGTGATCCGTCCACTGTTGGTCCGACCAATCGGCCTTCATGCTACAAGACTGCTTGGTGACATCAGTTGGACTGTCTCCCATGATGAGGATGTGACCGAGTTCACGATGGGGTCACGTGCTTCATCTGAAAGTGCATCGAGGATGTTGTTCCCCAGAAAACGGTCAATGTCATTTCCTTATTGTTATCGAAAATTTGGGCACTAAAACCGCCACACCAACAATCCCAATTAAATTATATTTTGATCCTTCTGTAAAATGGTTAACATATCACAATACATTTCCTTAATATACCAATGAACTAACAGATCCTCAGGCATAACCATATCCTGAGACTTTATTAAATCGTGTATCCCAAAATCAATAAAAGCATTTGTAAAAACAAGTTGGGGTTACTAAGAAAGCTACAGTGGGACATATTGCATAATTCAATGAACACGGAATTCCAGTGGAATAAGAACCCAAGCACCCAAAACTAAAACACTTTTCTTGTGATCTTCCCGACAGTCCTCCAACACACCTTTAACAGGATGATCATTTCTTTGCTCCTTCAAATTAATCAAATATGTTAACATCAAATTCAATCTTCGCAATATCAATCAGTAAACCTGAAACAGGAGACGACCTCACTGCACCGTAACAGAATCTTAAAGCCTGTGCTTCTACCACATCCAAACATTTTAAAGTTGAAGATGAAGCTGATACATAAGCCACAGAGTCCTAATCGAGACCATTTAAACAAATATAAATGGTCAACAGAGATTTTCGTGTAGCACCCAAAGAATACCCACAAAGGCACCTGAGAACATTTATTGCTCCTTTATATTTATCAATTATTTTACTGATATGGTGCTTCCATATCAGCTTATTGACCATCCACGTGCCTGGAAATCTTACCACTGACACGTCTTCAAGTGTTTGATCATATGATTTGAAATCAAGTGCAGGTCTATTAATTTTGTTTATTAAACACATGACTTGTGTTATTTTGCCACTGAAAGCTTAGGTCCCATCAATATGCCAACTGCTTGACCTTATTAATTACCAATGGCATCCTATACAATAGCACACAAAAGTTTGGGCACCCCGGTCAGAATTTCTGTTACTGTGAATAGTTAAGTGAGTAGAAGATGAACTGATCTCCAAAAGCCATAAAGTTAAAGATGAAACATTCTTTTCAACATTTTAAGCAAGATTAGTGTATTATTTTTGTTTTGTACAATTTCAGAGTGAAAAAAGGAAAGGAGCACCATGCAAAAGTTTGGGAACCCCAAGAGATTTGAGCTCTCAGATAGTTTTTACCAAGGTCTCAGACCTTAATTAGCTTGTTAGGGCTATGGCTTGTTCACAATCATCATTAGGAAAGGCCAGGTGATGCAAATTTCAAAGATTTATAAATACCCTGACTCCTCAGACCTTGCCGCAACAATCAGCAGCCATGGGCTCCTCTCAGCAGCTGCCTAGCACTCTGAAAATTAAAATAAATGATGCCCACAAAACAGGAAAAGGCTATAAGAAGATAGCAAAACGTTTTCAGGTAGCTGTTTCCTTAGTTCGTAACGTAATTAAGAAATGACAGTTAACAGGAACGGTGGAGATCAAGTTGAGGTCTGGAAGACCAAGAAAACTTACCGAGAGAACTGCTTGTAGGATTGCTAGAAAGGCAAATCAAACCCCCATTTGACTGCAAAAGACCTTCAGGAAGATACAGCAGACTCTGGAGTGGTGGTACACTGCTCTACTGCTCAGCGACACCTGCACAAATGTGACCTTCATGGAAGAAGCAGCAGAAGAAAACCTTTCCTGCGTCCTCACCACAAAATTCAGCATCATGTTTGCAAAGGAACATCTAAACAAGCCTTATGCATTTTTGGAAACAGGTCCTGTGGACTGATGAAGTTAAAAGATAATGTTTTGGCTGCAATGAGCAAAGGTATGCTTGGAGAAAAAAAGGTGCAAGATTTCATGAAAGGAACACCTCTCCGACTGTTAAGCGGGGTGGCGGGGGGTGGATCGATCATGCTTTGGGCTTGTGTTGCAGCAAGTGGAACGGGCACATTTCACTGGTAGAGTGCGCAGTCACAATTACGACAGAGAAAGTACTCAGGAAGCTGAATAGGCTAAAGGTAGATAAATCTCCTGGACCAGATGGAATGCACCCTCGTGTTCTGAAGGAAGTAGCTGCGGAGATTGCGGAGGCATTAGCGATGATCTTTCAAAAGTCGATAGATTCTGGCATGGTTCCAGAGGACTAGAAGATTGCAAATGTCACTCCGCTATTTAAGAAGGTGGCAAGGAAGCAAAAAGGAAATTAAAGACCTGTTAGCTTGACATCAGTGGTTGGGAAGTTGTTGGAGTCGATTGTACATCAACGATTTGGATTATGGAATAAATGGCTTTGTGGCTAAGTTTGCTGATGATATGAAGATAGGTGGAGGGGTCGGTTGTGCTGAGGAAACAGTCTGCAGAGAGACTTGGATAGATTGGAAGAATGGACAAAGAAGTGGCAAGTGAAATACAATGTTGGAAAGTGTATGGTTATGCACTCTGACAGAAGAAATAAACGGGCAGACTATTATTTAAATGGGGAAAGATTTCAAAGTTCTGAGATGCAACGGAACTGGGAGTCCTCGTACAGGATACTCTTAAGGTTAACCTTCAGGTTGAGTTGGTAGTGAAGAAGGCGAATGAAATGTTGGTATTCATTTCTAGAGGAATAGAGTGTTGGATCAGGGATGTGATGTTGAGGCTCTATAAGGCGCTGGTGAGACCTCACTTGGAGTACTGTGGGCAGTTTTGGTCTCCTTATTTAAGAAAGGATGTGCTGACGTTGGAGAGGGTACAGAGAAGATTCACTAGAATGATTCCGGGAATGGGACGGTTAAAATATGAGGAACATTTGTCCTCTCTTGTACTGTATTCCTTGGAGTTTAGAAGAATGAGGGGAGACCTCATAGAAACATTTCGAATGTTGAAAGGCATGGACAGAGTGGATGTGGCAAAGTTGTTTCGCATGATGGGGGAGTCTAGTACAAGACGGCATGATTTAAGGATTGAAGGGCGCCCATTCAGAACAAAAATGCAAACAAACTTTTTAGTCAGAGGGTGGTGAATCTATGGTATTTGTTGCATCGGGCAGCAGTGGAGGCCAAGACATTGGCTGTATTTAAGGCAGAGATTGATAGGTATCTGAGTAGCCAGGTCATCAAAGGTTATAGTGAAAAGGCGGGGGAATGGGACTAAATGGGAGAATGGATCAGCTCATAATAAAATGGCGGTGCAGACTCAATGAGCCGAATGGCCGACTTCTGATCCTTTGTCTAATCATCTTATGGTCTTTCCTTCCTCATCGTCGCCCCCCTTCTCTCTTCCTGTATCCTCGGTGTAACGACCTCGCTGAAGGTCCTGTCCAGAAAACTCTCGTTTTCCCGGATGAACCTGAGGTCATCCAGTTGCCTCTCCAGTGCTGCAACATGATCCTTCAGAAGCTGAATCTGAACACATTTTCCACAGTTGTAGGAGCCAGAGGCACCATCAGTGTCCCTGACCTCCTACATCATGCACGCAGCACACTGAATCAGCCTGGCGGTCATTTCTTCGCCACTTCTCCCCCTCTCCAACTGTAGCATAGGCTCCTCTCTCAGCCTCCTCGCCAAGACTCTCGAGCTAAAGATTTGCACTTTTCTCAAAAGGCACCTCCCTCGACAAGGCCGCTCCCCGGCAGGCTGCTCCCTTCGAGCAAGCCTTGCATATATTAGCTGTTAATTTGAGTAATTAGTTTCACCTGCCGCACCTCCGCCGACCTTGAAGGTCTGTGCTGCTGGCTGCTTACGACCGGCTTTTAAAACAGCCACTCCCTTTCAGCCAACCCCCGCACTTTCTCCTTCACTGCCGCGCCTCCGCCGACCTTGAAGGTCTGTGCTGCCGGCTGCTTACGACCGGCTTTTAAAACAACCACTCCCTTTCAGCCAACCCCCGCACTTTCTCCTTCACTGCCGCGCCTCCGCTGGCTTTGGCTTTTCTCCAGAACAGGCAAGACCTGTACAAAGAGGACAGTTTGTTCCTGAACTGGAGGGGACCAATATCCATGTGGGAAGGTTTCATAACATAGAACATGGAACATATGTACTATGTAAGCACAGTAGAGGCCCTTCGGCCCACATTGGTGTGTCGACTCTCAAACCCTGCCTCCCATATAAGTCCCCACCTTAAATTCCTCCATATACCTGTCTAGTAGTCTCTTAAACTTCACTAGTGTATCTGCCTCCACCACTGACTCAGGCAGTGCATTCCACGCACCAACTACTCTCTGAGTAAAAAACCTTCCTCTAATATCCCCCTTGAACTTCCCATCCCTTACCATAAAGCAATGTTCTCTTGTATTGAGCAGTGGTGCCCTGGGGATGAGGCGCTGGCTATCTGCTCTATCTATTCCTCTTAATATCTTGTGTATCTCTATCATGTCTCCTCTCATCCTCCTTCTCTCCAAAGAGTAAAGCCCTAGCCCCCTTAATCTCTGATCATAATGCATGCTCTCTAAACCAGGCAGCATCCTGGTAAATCTCCTCTGTACCCTTTCCAATGCTTCCACATCCTTCCTATAGTGAGGTGACCAGAACTGGACACAGTACTCCAAGTGTGGCCTAACCAGAGTTTTATAGAGCTGCATCATTACCTCGTGCTCTGAAACTCTATCCCTCGACTTATGAAAGCTAACACCCCATAAGCTTCCTAGTTTCCTAGTGCTACTCAGAGTAAGCGTTTAGACTAGAGTTACAGAGGTCTGAACTAGAGTGCCAGGGAAGCAAGTGGAGTGGATGAACATTTCCTCTAATTTTGTACTTACAATGCCGCGGACCAACCATTGCTCTGAGCAGAAATTTGTTACATAGCACTTTAAATTAACAGAAATTTCCAGTTGCATTGGAGCATTTCATTGACTGCACGGCCGTCCATCCGCACAGTAGAGAATGAGCTGTTGTGTTAAATGATGAGGGAGGCCGCCGAGTGCACCAGCACAGCAGCACGCAGCTTTTTCAACTGAACTTTATTGATAACAATATATGAATTCCTCCTATGTGGCAGTGCCTAACTGAGTGGATAGGATTAACCCATTAACTAGCACAGCATCTCCCCTTCTTGACAGGATAAAGCAAAACAAAGTATGCCCTTGTTGTCTATAGAACTGTATTGAAATTGAGTGATTCAGTTCACTTTACCCATACCGCCCATATGCATGTAACTTACATAAAAATTAAAAAACTATAGCTTACATTATAACTGTGTTTTGTGCTTGTTTTAATTATCATTCACTCTATATTTCGACTTCTTTTCCAGCAATTCCATTTTTGCAGAAGAGCCGCATATTGTGAAATGCCTGTAACATTAGAACTCTTTTTAAAAAATACACTAAATGTTATGGAGGTCAGGGTAGACTACCTGAATACTCGGGCAAACTGAGAGAATTATTCTGCATCTTCCATCATTTGTTTTGGGCTATTAGGCTACAGAGTATATATCTGTGGTGGAAGAGATGAAACAACCGTATCTCGTATAGGTTGCTGGAAATGTTGGAGTGGATGACGATTCTTGAATAGGGGCATTCTCATTGTAAGGATCTGGCCACTCTATTTCTTTCACCATGTTTTGCGGACTTTGTGGGATTCACGTGATCCTGTTTCTCCTAATTTCACCTCGTTATATTCTGATGGAAAACAATCATGGTATATGATCTGTGATGCAGGAAATCTTCCACGTACCTGAGCTAAGTAGATGTCGGTATCTTCCATGAGGGCAGATTTAGCTTCCTTCCACTCTTTTTTGCATGGCATCCATGACAGAGAGTCTGACATTGTGAAGGATTTGCCAGAGACATGTTACACGTTACATGTCATAACTGTATTACATAAACCTCATTCTGAATCTTTGCATACGTGGTGTTACATCATCCAATTATTACTAGCTGAGGGGGCTGACAAGAAGGTTATGGTCTTTTTTCAAGTAGGAATTTAGTGTCTATCAAGTAGCAGCTGAATCATTCACAAGGCCAGACGAGAGTCAGCATCTGCTTTTTGATTTGGGAATAACACTGCTCAGTAGGAGGCAGTGCTCCTGATGTAGATGCCACCAATTTCCATACAGCATTGCAGTTTTGCATGAGCTGTCCCCTTAGGCCATAGGAAGAGGCATCTGCTGAGAACTTGGTTACCTTGTTGAGATCAAAGAACGCAAATGTTGGTGGTGAGATAAGTTCTACTTTAAGTGATGAGAGTGACTTTTCCTCTGGTGTGTCTCAGGTCCAAATGTTTCTCTGAGAGAGGAGGCCATGTCATGAATTTTTCACTGACACATCTGGACTGAATTTTCCCAGCTGGTTTATCATGCCAAGAAAACTCCATATCTCTAACACATACGTAGGTTGTTCCATATTCTGAAGTCTTGCCAGGTTCTCTGAATCTGGCTGCACTCCCCCTGAGGACAACTGGTGGCAAAAGAACTTCACCACAAACTGTACAAATTTGCATTTTTTTTTCTGTTCAGGGGAAATCCAGATGTTTCAGTTTCTCAAAGGCAGCTGCCGCTTTTTTGACATGTTCCTCACATGAGCCTTGAAAGATGAGTTTATCATCCATGTGGCAGGCTACTCCTTCCAGTCTCTCCAAAATTTAGTTCATCCTCACCTTAAAGAGTGCAGGGGCTGATGAGATGCCAATGGGAGTCTTTTGATGCACAGTGTCAATATGGTATGACAAAGGTTGTGAGCTTCCGTGACTCGGGGGCTCAATGGATCTGCGAGGACCCTGAGTTTGCATCTAGTTTGATAAGAACTTTGCTGGAATCAACATACCCAATGTTTGTTCAAAAGAGGGCAGAACAAACTTCTCCCATCTTAATGTGTTATTCAGTTTTGTTTTATCAACATAGATCCTCGGTGTGCCATCTGACTCGGGAACAGGAACAATGCTCGCACACCAGTCAGTACGACCATGGAATCTAGTTATGATGTCCAACGTCTCCATTCTCTCAAGTTCAGATTTGACTTTGTTCCTCAATGAGTCT
Organism: Mobula birostris; assembly: GCF_030028105.1. Classification (NCBI taxonomy): domain Eukaryota; kingdom Metazoa; phylum Chordata; class Chondrichthyes; order Myliobatiformes; family Myliobatidae; genus Mobula; species Mobula birostris. Next base: position 209,698,124 of record NC_092373.1, read on the forward strand.
GCTATTTGCCTCAATATGGTCAAAGACATCACTATGGTCTGAGGCCAGTCACTCCAGGCCTCAGCTGGATAAGGTACTCTTCTTTCAATGAACAACGCTGAGCACTTCCGCTGCCACTGAGCATTGTTTAGGGAAGCCAACCATGCAATAAGATTCAGATTCTCAATGTATTCTCATCCCAGTCATGATGGGAAGAGATTCTGAACAACATAGACATCGTCATTTAACTGTTCCTCATTTTCATGGGTGGAAACAGTAAACATTCCTTTCACATTGAGCTTATCTTTCCCTCGGCCCATAAGTACTTTCTTTGTTTGGTTTTACTTAATGCCTGTTTTTCTTTGCCAATTTTGTGAACAGGCATTCAGGGATAACTGTGACATCTGCCCCATTGTCCATTTTGAATGTCATTGCCTTCTATTAAAACAGAATCATAGCAGACCTCCCTTTTTCTATTTGAATCTAGAGCCTCGTGGAATGCTTTCTCTGTTTGAATGTGCTTGTCTTTGCCCTCCTGAAGAACTTCTTGAGTAACACTGGTTTTTATAACAGTCATCTCTATTGCATTGTTGTACTCATATGTACTCGTACATCTGTATACTTCTCATGGGATTCACATGATCATAGCTGCCTACACCTGACCCGTCAGCTCCTTTTTCTGACCAGAGTCTCATTAACCAGGATTCCCTAATCCAGCCAGCAAGAACCTGCTCTCTAATAGGATTATTGGCCCTTGACCTCTCCCACTCTGATTTGTAGAAGACTCCTACTTTCTAGACATCCCTTAACCTGTAATCGGCATCTACTAGTCAACCTTTTCAAGTTGCTGTCTACAGACTTTAAGATTGACCTGCTCTAATTTATAATTTTAAAATGTGAACCAGCACAGTAGATTCCAGTTAACTGGGCCACATTAGGACCGGTACATTTTGGCCCAATTAACCGAATCTTTGCAGAGATAGTTAAAAAGGTGTAAAAAAGAAAAAAAAAACTGCTATTTAACCGAGTAACAAACTACGTATTTAAATGAAATACAAAACAAATTAGAACACTACCAATACTACTACTGTACCATAAAACTGTCGCTCCTAATAGCTGAGAGTGAGAGATATGGCCCTTGTGGCTAAAGGGATCGGGAGTATAGAGAGAAGGCTGGTACAGGGTTCTGAGTTGGATGATCAGCCATGATCATACTGAATGGTGGTGCAGGATCGAAGGGCCGAATGGCCTACTCCTGCACCTATTTTCTATGTTTCTATGTTTCTATATAACAGCGCAGAAAGCTTGCAGAGATAATGGACAAGCCTTCAAACAATGTTTTCGACGATTGAAACATGAATATCTTCATTTTCATTGTAATATTCAGTATTCAATATGATTGTCAACATCTTCAAATTGTTCGTATTACCACCTGCTAAAACAGTGAAGTGGTTTGATTTTTCATCCCAGCCATTTCTGGCATCTCCAACCTTCACGAAGGGTTCTGGCTCGAAATGTTGACTGATTGTTTCCATGGATGCTGCCCGACCTGCCGAGTTCCTCCAGCGTGTTGTGAGTGACACTACTTTAAAACTGTTAGCGCTAAGCTCAGTGTAGTATCTAACAGACACACAACTTGTACATGACTGGTAGTTGGAAACTACTGGACACAGTCTCTGGCATATGGTCCCATATAAATAAAATGAAGCCCATGTATTTTCCTGATTTGACTTTGTTCTTCATCTGTTGTTCCAAGTAAGCAGCTTCCCAATTTATTAATTAATTCTTGCCTAATTAACCAGAATTCATTGTATTTTGCAACTAAAAATGGTCATTGTTTCTGAATTGTTCCCTAGTGACATTTATGTCTCGTGCTCAGTTGCATGTTCCAACAGGAGATCCAGTGTTCTTCACTCTGTAGTAGGACCATCAATATATTGTTGGAGAAGATTTTCTGCGACACATTGAATAATTTCTGTCCCATCCAAGCCATCTCTCTCACTGAAGAATTACTCCTAATCACTGTTCTGAATGGATGACCCCCCACCCCCTCCATTCTGAGGCTGTGCTGTCTGGTCTCCGACTCCACACCCCCCACATAGGAAACATCTTCCCCAGATCCACTCCCTCGAGGGCTTTCAACATTTTATATGCTTCAGATAGATCACCACAGCCTTATTCTTCTGAATGCCAGTGAGTACCAGCACAGAGTCATCAACCGGTTCTCATATGGTAACCCTTTCATTCCCGGCAACATTCTCGTGAAACTTCTCTGAAGCCCCTAGAATGTCAGCACATCCTTTCTTGGATAAGGAGCTCAAAACTGTTCACAATACTCCAATAAGGCCTTACTAGTGAATGCTATCATTGCATTTGACTTCCTCACCATCAACTCAATCTGCAAGTTAGCTTTTTGGAATCCTGCACTGAGGACTCTCAAGTGCTTTTACAACTCATACTGTTTAATTTTCTCTCCATTTATTCCTTCTACCAAACACAATTTTATTACACTTCCCAACACTATATTCTGTTACTTCTTCCGCCATTCTCTTAATCTGGCTTACCCTTCTGCAGCATCCCTCAACATTACCTGCCCTTCCACCTATCCTCATGCTGTCTGCAAACTCATCAATTCTGTCATGCAAGTCTTTGATATGTAAAAAGAAGCAGTCCAAACACAGACCCCCGCAGAACACCAGTAGTCACAGGCGGCCAAACAGAAAAGTCTCCTTGTATTCCCACACTTCGTCTCCTGCCAAATCAGCCAATGCTCGTTCCATGCTTCTATTTTCTAACATCGTGGATTTGGAGTTTGTTAAGCAGACTCATGTGCGGGCCTTCTCAATAGCCTTCTCAAAATTCAAGTAGACAACATTCATGAATTCTTCTTTCTCTATTCTGCTTGTTATTTCTTCAAAGAATTTCAATAGAGTTGTCAGGCCAGATTTTCCATTGAGGAAATCAAATGGGCTATGGCCTATATTATCATGTACGCTGAAAACCACATCCTTAACAAACAATTCCAACATCTTGCCTACCACTGAGACCAGACTAACTGGCGTAGAGTTTCCTTTTTGCTGCACCTGTCCGTTTTTGAAGAATGGAGTGAAATTTGCAAATTTTCCAGTCTTCCGAAGCATTGCACAATCTTGTGATACTTGAAAAATCATACTGATGTCTCCACAATATATTTCTGAATCTTGGAGGATACACCATTTAGTCCAGTTGACTTATCTACCTTTAGATCTTTCAAACTTCCAAGTTCTCCTAAGTAATGGCAACTTCGCACGCCTCTGACTCCTGAAGCATTTGAACTGTGTTGCGATCCAGAGCAGCTGTGCGGCAGATGGGAAAGGTGATGCAAATTAAAATAAAACATAATAAAATGAGCGGGATCAGTAGATAAGACAGACAGGACAAGGCAGGGAGTGAGGAAGATCTGATGGACTAAACTCGATTTATTTTAATGTAAGCACAAATAACCTTCAGGAAAATTTATTACTGATGTGTCTTTTTTTTTGCTCATGTGGGGAAGATGGAATCATTGCTCACTGCTGCTGACGCGCCGGAGGGGGAGCTGAGGGGACTTTGGGGTTCTCCTGTTTAACTGTCGTTCACTCTTTGGGGCACTTCTCTGTTTTCGTGGATGTTTGCGAAGAAAAGGATGTAAAAGGTGAGGGGAGTAATTAATTAAAAGTATTATATATGAATGCACGAAGTGTAAGAAATAAAGTAGATGAGCTGGAGGCTCAGTTGGAAATTGGCGAGTATGATATTGTAACAGAGACATGGCTGTAAGTGGACCAGGGCTGGGAAATGGATATTCAAGAGTATACGTCCTATCGAAAGAACAGACTGATGGGCAGAGGGGGTGGGGTGGCTCTGTTGGTGAGGAATGAAATTCAATCCCTTGTGAGGGGTGACACCGAATCCAGAGATGTAGAATCAGTATGGATAGAACTGAGAAATTGTAAGGCCAAAAAAGCTCTAATGGGAGTCATCTACAGGCCCCCAAACAGTAGCCTGGAAATATGATGCAATTTGAATGAAGAGTTAAAATTGGCATGTCTCAAAGGTAATGTTACGGTTGTTATGGGGGATTTCAACATGCAGGTTGACTGGGAAAATCAGGTTGGTACTGCATCCCAAGAAAGGGAGTTTGTGGAGTGCCTCAGAGATGGATTCTCAGAGCAGCTTGTACTGGAGCCTACCAGGGAGAAGGCGATTCTGGATTTAGTGTTGTGTAAAAGCCAGATTTGATAAGGGAACTCGAGGTAAAGGAGCCATTAGGAGGTACCAACCATAATATGATAAGTTTTAATCTACAATTTGAGAGGGAGAAGGGAAGATCGGAAGTGTCAGTATTACAGTTGAACAAAGGGGACTATGGAGCCATGAAAGAGGAGCTGTCCAAAGTTGACTGGAAAGATACCCTAGCAGGGCTGACAGTGGAACAACAATGGCAGGTATTTCTGGGAATAATATGGAAGGTGCAGGATCAATTCATTCCAAAGAGGAATAAAGATTCTAAGGGGAGTAAGGGGCGACCGTGGCTGACAAAGAAAGTCAAGGACAATATAAAAATAAAAGAGAAGTATAACATAGCAAAGATGAGCGGGAAGCCAGAGGATTGGGAAACTTCTAAAGAGCAACAGATGATAACTAAAAAGGCAATACGGGGAGAAAAGATGAGGTACGAAGGTAAGCTAGCCAAAAATATAAAGGAGGATAGTAAAAGCTTCTTAAGGTATGTAAAGAAGAAAAAAAAATAGGTCAGAACAAAGTTGGGCCCTTGAAGAGAGAAACGGGTGAAATTATTAAGGGGAACAAGGAAATGGCAGACGAGTTGAACAGGAACTTTAGATCTGTTTTCACTAGGGAAGACACAAACAATTTCCCAGGTGTAAATAGTGGCCAGAGGACTTAGGGTTACAGAGGAACTGAAGGTAATTCACATTAGACAGGAAATGGTGTTGGGTAGACTGATGGGACTGAAGGCTGATAAATCCCCAGGGCCTGATGGTCTGCATCCCAGGGTACTTAAGGAGGTGGCTCTAGAAATCGTGGACACATTGGTAATCATTTTCCAATTTTCTATATATTCAGAATCAGTTCCTGTGGATTGGAGGGTTGCAATGTTATCCCACATTTTTAAAAAAAGAGGGAGAGAGAAAGCAGGGAATTATAGATCAGTTAGCCTGACAACAGTGGTGGAGCAGATGCTGGAGTCAATTATAAAGGATGAAATAGCGGCATATTTGGATAGCAGTAACAGGATTGGTCCGAGTCAGCATGGATTTACGAAGGGAAAATCATGCTTGATTAATCTTCTGGAATGTTTTGAGGATGTAACTATGAAAATGGACAAGGGAGAGCCAGTGGATGTAGTGTACCTGGACTTTCTGAAAGCCTTTGATAAGGTCCCACATAGGAGGTTAGTGTGCAAAATTAGAGCACATGGTATTGGGGGGAGGGTACTGACATGGATAAACAACTGGTTGGCAGACAAGAAACAAAGAGTAGGGATTAATGGGTCCTTTTCAGAATAGCAGACAGTGACTAGTGGGGTACCGCAAGGCTCGGTGCTGGGACCGCAGCTATTTAAAATATATATTAATGATTTACATGAAGGGGTTAATAGTAACATTAGCAAATTTACATATGACACAAAGCTAGGTGGCAGTGTGAAATGTGAGGAGGATGTTATGAGAATGCAGGGCGACTTGGACAGGCTGGGTGAGTGGGCAGATGCAGTTTAATGTGGATAAATGTGGTGGCAAGAACAGGATGGCAGATTACTATCTGAATGGTGTCAATTTGGGAAAAAGGGAAGTACAACGAGATCTAGGTGTCCTTGTTCATCAGTCACTGAAAGTAAGCGTTCTGGTACAGCAGGCAGTGAAGGATGTTAATGGCATGTTGGCCTTCATAACAAGGGGAGTTGAGTATAGGTGCAAAGAGGTCCTTCTGCAGTTGTACAGGGCCCTGGTGAGACCCCACCTGGAGTATTGTGTGCCGTTTTCGTCTCCAAATTTGAGGAAGGACTTTCTTGCTACTGAGGGAATGCAGCGCAGGTTCACAAGGTTAATTTCCAGGATGCCGGGACTGTCATAAGTTGAAAGATTGGAGTGACTGGGCTTGTATCCACTGGAATTTAGAAGGATGAGAGAGGATCTGATTGAAACATATAAGATTATTAAGGGATTGGACACGCTAGAGGCAGGAAACATGTTCCCGATGCTGGGGGAGTCCAGAACCAGAGACCACAGTTCAAGAATAAGGGATAGGCCATTTAGAACGGAGTTGAGGAAAAACTTTTTCACATAGCAAGTTGTGGATCTGTGGAATGCTCTGCCTCAGAGGGCAATGGAGGACAATTCTCTAATGCTTTCAAGAAAGAGTTGGATAGAGTCAAGGGATATGGGGAGAAGGCGGGAACGGGGTACTGATTGTGGATGATCAGCCATGATCACGGAGTATGGTGGTGCTGGCTCGAAGGGCCGAATGGCCTACTCCTTCACATATTGTCTATTGTGTATATTGTCTCAATTTCTGTGACATTAAATTGGACCTTTGCACCTTTGAAACTTCGAACCTTCAGTCATCAGACTCTTGAAACAGAGGGGATAACATTACTCACTCCAACTCTGAACACAGCTATCTGTTTTCGTATGGTTAGAAAAGTATCTTACAATACACTACCCAGTCCTAAGGTCAGCGTGAGTCGATATCGGATACCGGGAGGACGCTCGGAGTCTCCGACACGATAATGGGACTATTAAAACAAGGCGTGATCCGATATTTAACCGCAAAGCCCAACAGCCCTCTTTGGCCAGTGAAAAGATCATCCGGCTGCTGGAGAATGACAGGTGATATTGGCAGCTGAATGAACTCGCCTCTCGTTAGCTGCTGCCGTCCTGGTCACAGTGACTTCAGTGGAGACAGAAGCTGTTACAGAGGGAAGTGAATTGACGGCGAGACACGAACGACCCACTATGACGTGGGTGCTCTTGGAGGACTCGGCAAACAGGTTGGGAAGGGCCCAGCAAGCCCCTATTGCGAAAGAGAACTTGCAGACTGAGCAAGTGAGAGCCCGGAGCGAGTCAGCAAGTTGCATAAACGTGTCTCCCACATACTGCCTGGACAGTTATACAGAGATCATTGAACGTCCTATCCCAGAATCATTCCCTCCCTCCCTTTACGGTGGGAGTTCCGTATGGGCAGTATGAAGCAAACACCACACCTATTTTTCTTGCTGGAAATCTGGCGTGCAGGAAAGCTGCTGCATTTAACTCAGTCACAGAAAACACTTTACAGCAACAGGTCAAGGGAAAGCTTTCCGGTGAAACCAGCTGCCCACATTAGATAGGGTGCTGGCCCTGCCCGGATATGGCAGGCCGATTGCATCGGACACCTGTCACAGTAGCATCGATTGAAACGCTTGCTCGCCAATGGGTGACACATTTTTAGGTCTATTAATGGCAATTCCCTGTACATAGACTAATCAGGATCTTACTCTGAAGGGATTGCTGGTTAATCAGTTGTCGGGGGACCTGCTGAGAAATATAACCTGAAAATTTATTTCATTTCTCAAATAAGCCGAGTGAAAGACGAGGTTGCCAATGGAGGTGAATCACAGATCCTCTTACCCCGAGGCATCATGGCTGATTAAATAAATCAAAGGGCTCTGGAAGAAGCGGGTTCGACCATGAACACCAACCCACAACATACAGGGGTGGCTGACTGTACCACTCCAAGTCTTGTGCAACCTGAACAACGGACCTGTTACCCAGGTGTAACTAATGACCAGAATGATCAGCGGTGCTGTGGCACCAGAGGGAGAGGCAAACACCGTAGAAGGACTCCCAGAGGGAAACGAAGTTATGGTTACACATTGCAAATTGTCTGTTTTGCAGGGGGAGATTTTTGCAAATGGAGATGGTGACATATACTGGGAAAGGTCACCTGATGCGTTCAAACAGGGAGAAATTGTCCAAGTCAGAAAGATTGCCTTGCATGCTGGGCCAAGGGCTGGTCCTCCGAAATAATAGCTTCTAGAAATTTAAAGTTGCTGACCCTCTACATCTCTGACTCTCTGATGAGGACTGGCTTATGCGCCTCTGGTTTTCTTCTCTTGAAATCTATACCACCTCTTTGGTCTTACTGACATTGTGAGGGGTTGTTGTTATGAAACCATAATCATAGTCATAGTCATACTTTATTAATCCCTGGGGAAATTGGTTTATTGGTTAAACCACTCCGCCAGATTGTCATTCTCCCTCCTAAAGCCGATTCATCGCCACCTTTGATTTGGCCAACACAACTGGTGTCATTAGCAAACTGGTATATGGCACTTGAGCTGTACTTCGCCACACGACAGAAGTGTAAAGGAAGCAGAGCCGGGGACCAAGCACACAGCCTTGTGGTGCCCTTGTGCTGATGAGTATCGTCGAGGACATGTGGTTGCCAATGTGAACTGACTGGTGTCTGCAGCGAGGAATTCCCAGATCCAGTTGCGCAGGGAGTTATTGAGGCCAATGTCTTGTAGTTTATTGGTGACTTGGGTTAATTGATCAGTTATATGGTTCAATTCCGTGAGATGTTTTCAGCGCCAGAGGTTTTGGTCATGTAGCAGCTTTGTGCAGGGGTAAAATGTGGTGAGGAATATTATTATTGTAATTGTGGAGAAGGCTTTCGGTCATTGTGAAGGGGATCATAGCTTTGTGTATTCAGGGCATCCTGTATATTCAGTGTGTTCTTCTGGAAATGGACATTTCATATTCAGAGGCTCTTCAGAAAGTACAGACGATGGTGCCAATGTGACCATTTTGTATCCAGAATACATATAGATTCAATCAATTTGTGAAGTGCATGATTTTATAACAAAGGATTCGTAGATTAAGCTTGTCACTTTCATGGCCGATGTGGTAAATTGTACAGCACAGACTAAACGTTGGAGAAAAAAAATAAAATCATTTAAAAGCGGCAGAGAAACACCTCGAGATAAAATACTGAACACTTGAAGTAGTCAATGCTGCTTGACAAGGGGGTAACTGATACTCTGACTTCAAAGAAAGGTTGTTAATGTTTTTTGTAATCCTACAATAAAATGCTGGAACTTTGCTAGCTAATGGTGTAGAATTTAAGAAACTTATTGAAGATTTACTAAATAAACCTGATGCTACTGTATATGTATACAGGAAATCTGATTGACATCTGGTCTACGTGTTAAAATACAAGTTATGTTGATGTAGAATGTGATTGGAAAATTGGTAACAGAGGAAGAGAGGCTACCTTTGTTAAAAATTGGATAGCACTAGAGTTATGGGAATTGAAGTTGTTTCTCATGCCTTGTTGATTCAAGTGCTCATCGAGATGCTCTGTAAACAGCTGTCTACACCACCTCCTCCGTGGGTGTGTTCCAACTTATAACGTTCCTCTGGGTGAAGAACAAATTCGTTATCTCAACTTCTCTAAGCCTCTCACTGTTCTGCTGAAACATCTTACCTCTTGTCTGACACACCTTTTTCTACAGTCAGAGTTACTGAGCACAGCAGCACACGATTTTGCCCAGGTCATGCATGCTTATCTGAGCTGGACCCATTTGCCTGAATTTGACCCTTATCCTTCTGATCCTACTCCTGTCCTGTTCCCAGATAATTGTCTTTCAATTGATCTATTTGTCCTCCTTTCTACTACTTCCTGGGAGTCCATTCTGAATATTTGTCACTCTGTGTTAAAGAATTCTCCCTCTTATATCCTTTAAATATTTCCCCTCTCAACTTAAACCTTATGCTGCCTACTCTGTGACTAACAAAACACACTGACTGCTCTTCTACCTGTACCCAATCTCTAAATTCAATCACCCATCCCTGTTGCAGCCTTGTGACTTTCTCCAGTGCAATCGCATTCATCTTGAAGTGTGCCAGTATTTTAGCCACGGCCTAACTAATATTTTTTAAAAACATGTCCCCCAGTTTGCGAGGGCAACTTTTGCATTGGCTTTTTAAAAACCTTTTAAAAAGCTTTTAAAAACGAACAGAATCAAAGTTCAAAAGTTCAGAGTACATTTATTTTCTAAGAATATATACTGTACAGGCAGCCCCAAAACTAAGAAACACAATAGAACCCATCAAAGAGCGAAGACCGTCAAACACCCATTGTGCATAAAAAGCAGGTCGTACAAACAATAAAATTAAGCAAATAAAATTAGGAACTGAAGTTCTCGATAATAAGTCCGCATCTATGAATTCAGTCATCAGTGCAGCCGATTCAGGAGCCCTTTAGTTGCTGGCCAGCACAGAGATGAGGAAACCTCACGGAGCAGTGAGCTGAACTGTCCCGTCCCTGGTCTCCAGCCACAACACTATATTCTTTCACATCTGGTCCGACACTTAAACTTTCCAAATCTCGTGTCGTTCCATCCCTTTGCTCTCGGGATCTGTCGCTTCACAGCACTCTCAGCCATCTTAATCCGGAATGCAACTAAAACAAAGCAGTAGGGATAGAAATGATGACATATCAGGGACAGCTAGCCAGTAACAAAAAAGTTTTCTTTTTCATATCTGCAGTATAAGGAGTACAAGAGAGGCAAGAGTGGATATCCGATCATTGCCTGAAAGTCAAGTGTGTCAGAGAGCGGAAGTGTGAATTGCTAGTACTACTGAGAAGCTACTTGGAAAGCTGAACACTTTGCAGGTAGATGAGTCATCTGTTAGCTAAAGAGATTGGAGATACGTTGATAATGATCGTCTGAGAACCACTATATTGTGGAATTGTTCCAGAGGATTGGGAAATGACAAATGTCCCTCCACTGTTTACGAATGGATGCAGGCAAAAGTCATTTTAAGTGTTGGAGTCCATGATTAAAGATGCGGTTTCTGGGTTCTTGGAGGCACATGATAAAATAGGCCGATCAGTATGGATTCCTATGTACCTGACGCTCTCCCTCCTTCCCTAGATTGTTAGCCACACATTTAATTGTATTACCTTACCAGCTCTTTCCTCACAAGCATGTGACACCGGATTTAATTCTGACATCACCACCCCAAAGTTCCTACTCCTTAACTTTATGCTGAACTCCCTAAATTCTCTTTGCAGAACCTTGGCTCTCTGTTGTTCTGATAAGGAAACGACTTATGGCTGCTCACCCTGCCCTTTCAGAATGACCTGTACCTTCTCAGAGACGTCCTTGGCCTGGCACGATAGAGGTAATGCACCTTCCTGCAATCTCACTTTTACCACAGATACTCCTGTCTCTGCTCCCCACTAAATCCCCCCCCCATTTGATTTATATCCTCCTATTTTCTGCATATTTATGAGTTTATCTGATAGCCTCTTTGTAATGATTTTTAAAAAATCATTCAGTGTTCTTGTTTGATTCAGCTCAGGGTATTTACATGTGAACTTGCAAACAAAGGAGATTACACAGGTGTTAAAACAAAGCAATTTATTAAAGACTTTAATACAGAAAGAAAAACAATCGTCTACAGTAGTAGCAGTACAGAAATCAAAATAATACTTACCATCCACTAAGCAAGCCGATCGCACTGTTGGAGGGGAAACATAAAATCTACACTGTCACTCTCGCTCGCACCCTCTCCCTCACACCCTCTGCCTCGCATCCTCTCCCTCGCACCCTCTCCCTCGCGTTGTCTCCTGCTCGCGCTCACTTTCTCTGTCTCTCACGGAGCTACAGGTGAACGTAACCGCACTTTGCCTTCAATTGTAAGAAAGGTTAAAATTCTCTTACAGAGAGAGAGTTCAATGCGGAGTGAGAAGGGAGAACCTACTGGTAGAGAGGGGAAAAAGAGGGTGAAGGATGGAGGGATTATGAGGGAGCAGAAATGGTTGCTACAGACGAAAATATACTCCAAGATCAGGCAGTTTTGTCAGAACCGGGAAGCAGGGGAAACCGGTTCGCCGCAAGCTTCAATTTAACAGGGCCGGACGTGAGGTGAAAGGAAGATTTCTCTAGGATGGTGAGGTCAGTGGTGCCGTCGGGATCAGCTTTAAACAGCTGTTTTGTAAATCTAAGGCAACACACACAAAACAGGAAAAGAGTAAACAGTTGACTGGACTCTGATGGAGGGTCTAGCCCCGAAACGTCAACAGTTTACTATTTTCCACAGATGCTGCCTGGCCTGCTGAGTTCCTCCAGCATTTTGTGTGTGGAAAAGAGTAAAGAGTCGATGCTTCAGGGCCACATTGTCCTGATGACCGTCATCAGGATCTGATTTTCTGAGTGTTGTTTTGTATTTTAAGCATTCTGCTGATTTTCTCGTGTTTGTTTTCTAAATCTGTTCATCACGTTGTTTCCATTTCCCACAAGTGGGGGGGATAGAATAGGGAGCATGAAGGCAGCTGAACTGTAATACTTTACAGCATTTATTTGTCACGTTTCATGAGTTTCAAAATCCGATTCAGTGGGTATTTCGCCGCATTCTTCAGTTTCTCTCGGAATTTGTTCTGAGTCAGGGCGTAAATACACGTGTTGGTGCATGAACTGAGAACCTGCAGCATTTCCGCTGTGCGGTCTGTGATGTAACGGGGATCCGTGACAGAATCAACATAGCTCATTGAAATCCGTTTATAGATAAAAAATACCACGTATGTTCCCCACAACAATATGAAACTCGCGGTTATGCTGAAGAGCAAAACGATGGATTTGCGTCGGTTCTCCATCTCCCGGTCCTTGTCATTGTCTGCACCCTTTTGTCCCCGGAACCCCCTGCGGACTCTACTGGCCTCTAGAATCCGCCTGACAATCATAATATTGAACAGCAACATCAGAGTGAATGGGGCACAAGGAACGAAAATGCGATGAAATATCGTAAATATCAACCATGCGGGAGAGTTTTTGTAGCTCGGTGTATAAACACAATCCCAGGGAACACCATCAGTTATTTCTCGAGGCCCGTATGCAAAGGCCCAGGGGACAGTCTCCAAACAGGCCAGCACACTCACTGTCCCGATCACCACAGCCGCCGTTCTCTCGGTGCAATATTTTGTTTTCAGCTTCTCACAGCAAGTAGCCACAAATCGATCGACGGTGAAAGCGACAGTCAGCCAGACTGAGGACGCAGTGATCGCAAAAACCAACCACAGACCGAGTCTGCACACAGGAGTAATTCGCAGGAATGATCGGGGAAAATAGATTGTAGTCGTCCACCTCAGCAGCGGGTCGGAGATAACGACCAGGAGATCGGCCGCTGCCATTCCCACCAGGTAGCGAGTGACACATTTGGAGAGACCGCACCTTCCCCGGGACAGGATCACAATCGCCACCAAGTTCGCTGGAGGAGAGAAAGGGAACAGCAAGTTGAGAAAATGCTGAGAGGAAGCAGTTTGAGAGGATCCTGTAATACTTCAACTTTATCGTTGCATTTAGAAGTGGAAGGGTCGAGAGAGGGCACAGAGCTGGCAGAGACAGATGAAGAGTTTACACAGTAAAATAGTCAATATGATCTAAATACGTAATCCTTACTGATGCCCGAAATGTGGTGGCAGCGGAAATCTAAAACTGGGTATGTACTAACTCATTGTCAATACTGGATGGAACATTTTTACCGGCTCCTTCCGCGTCTCGTCTGGATGAAATGAATACATCCGGACGCTGATTGCGGGATTCCTCCATAAGACAATCATCAAATTCCTTGGCGATCAGTGTAAGCGACAGAACAGCTGAAGGACGGAGCAGAAACAGGAAATGCTGGAAATACTCATCCAAGTGAAACGGAAAATGTGGGAAAGCAGTTAAAGTACCTCTCCTCAGAACTGTTTGCGGGGAGACCCCTCACACGAGTGTTAACTGGTTTCTCTTTCTTTTCAAGCTGCATGTGGATTAGTGCTTCCAGCATTCCACGAGTTTGTTTCCAATTCCAGCATTTGCCACTTCACTGACTTTACAGCAGAATACTGACTGCTTCCAACAGATACAGCGCAGTCTGACACAACTTCACATACAGGTATGGCACCTCCCACTGAGTCCATCACAGGGAAGCAGGGGAGAGGAATTCAAAGTCCAGCAGTAAACTCGGTGCCGTAGTCAGATGTCTATAACTGCGCCAGGTGTAGATATAATTGAATACATTTCACAGTATTGATAACTATGAAGCAGCGCGTCGGTTGCGTCAATTGGCTCAGTATTGAGTTTATTGTGCTGTCCATGAACTGCTTTATATACAGTAATATCGCACACGTTTATTAAATGTCCACAACAGTTTTATTTTACAACATAGAACTCCTCACATTTGCTAAAGTGTTACTACTAGTCCACAGTTTGATTGTTGCATCTAACTCGGAAAATCGCTCACGTACAAATGCAGACAATTAATTGATATGATCTCCATGGGCTGTATAAACACAATATTTGCAAATGCAGTGCATCTGCTACAAGACCGAAGACAAAGAGACCCGAACATCCCATTATTGATCACAAACAGCTGGGCGAATGCTGCCTGACCCGTTCAGTTCCATTGAAGTTGTTGGATGTGCTGTATTCTTCCAACTGGTTGTATTTAGAATCAGATCCCAGAATCTACAAACCCGGTGTTTACACTCCATTCCTGAAATACGGAAAACTGGGACTGGACAGATGACAGTGGAAAGCAGCGACAGAGCAATCACAACAGTGGAATTAAACTTCATTTCCCACCCACAGCAACTGACACTGCGTCTTACTGGGAATTCCAAAGGCTGAAATAAAAGGATAGTAAACGTCTTCTATCCGCCAGATGACCGGATACACCATTTCAGCGAGAATCTGAGATTTCTGTTGCTCCTGAATTCACAGCTCCGGAAGTTACTTTGCGCTGATGTGTTCAAAGCGGCTCTGATATATACAGAGGATCAGTCTCTAGAGATACTGTTATACCCCTGAATAACTTTGTTAGTTACAGTCACATGAACAAGCACTTAAATTTAATGCCAGTCTCTGATGTAAATCACAGACAAGAGAAAAACTGCATTTGCAGGAAATCCAAGCAACACACACAAAATGCTGGAGGAACACAGTAGGCCCAAAACGTCGACTGTACACTTTTCCTCAGATGCTGTCTGGCCTGCTGAGTTTCTCTAGCATTTCGTTTCTGTTTTTCTGATGTAAATATTGGACCGATTGAAGACAAATATATTAAAATTCTTGGGCATCAATAGTGACTCCTGGGGTAGAGATACTGTAATGCCGGAGAGTTAACTACAGTGAATGAGCTTTGTTATGGAGCCGCCACGTTTACAGAATTCAAGATTATGTTGGCTAATTATTCATCAATATACGGATTCGGCCGACTCTGACTGGCCCCTGACTCCTGTCCCAGCAGTTTCTAATTTTGAACTGCCCTTAAGTTCTTTAACTCCTTACTAGCCACCCACGCGCGGACACACACACACACACACACACACACACACACACACACACAGGGATGGGGAGAGGCGAAGGGAGAAGGAGAGGGAGGTGGTTCATTCCATATCTTGAAATCTTCAAGTCTGTAGTACAGTGCGGGGATGTAAGGTTCACTCTGCACCTCTCAGTCTCTGGTACAGTGTGATTGTGTGTGGTTTCCTCTGCACCTCTCAGTCTCTGGTACAGTGTGATTGTGTGTGGTTCCCTCTGCACCTCTCAGTCTCTGGTACAGTGTAATTGTGTGGGGTTCACTCTGCACCTCTCAGTCTCTGGTACAGTGTGAGAATGTGGAGATCATTCTGTACTTGTCAATCTATGAGTGTCTGGGGTTCATTCTCTGCCTGTCATTCACTGGTACAGTGTGAGTGTATGAGGTTCATGTATTTTTTTGCATTTTTTTCCCACAAGTCTGGCATAGACTCGTTATATATAATTACCTGTATTTTTGTTGAAACTACATTTTTTCACAAATATATGGCAACTAGAGAGACAGTTTGAATGAAGCTGGTTATATTTGATTAGTACTTCAAAATTCATTGAGTCGGAAACGGAACCATCGGCCCACAATATATTTGCAAACAACTGATTAATAATTTACACTGTCGGAGCCTATTTACTTCTTCCAGTGACCATGGGTGAAGAGACACTGTCCTGAGGTACAATGAGAAAAGGACTTGTGGACTGTCAATACAGATCAAATCCATATCCCGTGCACTAATAGAATACAGAATAAAGTAAGGGTTCCTCTTCCTAATTGTAACGTCGTTGTGTCTGTA
This sequence comes from Mobula birostris, assembly GCF_030028105.1. Classification (NCBI taxonomy): domain Eukaryota; kingdom Metazoa; phylum Chordata; class Chondrichthyes; order Myliobatiformes; family Myliobatidae; genus Mobula; species Mobula birostris. The sequence goes on from NC_092373.1 coordinate 209,714,282, forward strand.
TGCCCCTGTGGTGTAGTGACAAGGACCGTACACAGTGCTTCAGGTTTGGCCAAACTTGTTTCTCTATAGTTCCAACAGAGCTCCCTGCTTTGGTGTTTAGTACTGTCACCCAACGAAGTCAAGTCTCCATCGATTTTTAACTGACAGACCGAACTGAGCCCCTGTCCTCTGAGATCCGTCCTCGTGGATTCCAGGGTCTTCGGGTTCCCTGTATTTCTTCACATCCCGCCATTTGTTATGTACCTCCTGTCCTTGCTGAGGTTCTCTGTCAGCATAGTCGCACTTTCCCATTGGCATGGACCGTCTAGATTTGAACAGAAGAATTTTCTATTATCCATCAATGACCTTCAGGAATCGTTAAAATCTCAAACATCACTCTTATCTTCCAAGAAAATGAAGTCCACACAGGACAAATACATGTTCTATATTTACATGTGTCCTCGCTGTGTATGAGAACCGGAAATCGCGTCAGAGCGGTATGGTACAATATAACGTTCATCAATATACCAGGGAAAATCGCAAGCATTGAATTTCATCCCGGACTCAGTTTTGGGAAATGGCAATGCATTCTTTCTTACCCTCGAGTCAAGTCAAGTTTATTGTCATTTCGACCATAAGCTGCTGGTACAGTAAACAGTAAAAACTAAACAACCCTCGACGTCAACCTGGATTGATGTTGTATTAACATTTTTGGCAATTAGAGCATCCACTTTGCAGAAGCGAAAAATATAATGTCTCATTTTATTTTATATTGTGTCTTATAAAATGTCCAGTACAGGTATATAAGACGCAACAGTATAATACGTGTAAAGCCTTAATGGGACTCGACAGAGTAAGTATAAAATTAGAAAGAAAGCCAGGCACAGTGCCAGCTGCAGTGTGTGAAGAAGAATATATAAGAGAAAATGGCGAAACAGTAGGTAAGTATTTGCACCGTTCTGTGCTTTAATATGCTACATAAACATTAATAAAGGACATCAAATAGTGCTGAAATTCTCCTGCTATAAACTGAGAATCTATTGGGAAACTGGGAATAGACTGAGGATATTTTTTTCTCATTCTTCAATCGAATTTATGAACACGTGGAGGAGTGGAAAATGATCATCTCTACAAAGAGTCGATTTGGCCATAGCAGGAGTACGATATTTGTGAAATGATCTTTGATCCCATCTTCAGTCACCTGCCGAACTGTTAGCATCCTTCATCTTCACTAAATCCAGCCTGGAATTTCCTATTGTCATTCTATTGGCCAATGTGATCCTCTCTCGCAGCCCAGTCTTCCTTAGACGGAACTACTTTCGCTGAGCCTTATGGAAGACACACTATTGATGGCAGTCGTTTCCCTCACAATGGATAGCAGTTATGCCAGGACATCTCTGTAAGTATGCCTCACAACTGTCCCTTGGTCACAAACATCTGCAGCTGCTTCATCAAAGACTTTCAGTTCACCGCAATCTTCAAGTGTAGTGTTCGCGTATGATTTCATCAGCTTCGATTTCATTTGAAAATTTAAATATTCACCAGGACCCCTCGCAACTCGTTCGATTCCGAGGCAAAAAGCTCGGTTTCAACAAGCTGTCCGATTACTAAAATATCACACTTGATAATTGTTCCAGTAGATCTTTTTCGTTCACTCCCTAACGCCTTTCCATCTTTGCTAAAGGATGACACCCACAGATGAACACCAAACACTGACATAAACAGAATATACTGAATATTAAATTGATCAGGCGGTAGCTGTGTAAAGATAATGCTGTATGCGGAGTAGTTAACAGGGCTTTTTCTTTTTGTCCATTTCCATCATCGTGATTTTTGATTCCATTTTCATAGACTGTAGTATTTTCTTCAATCGGCAACGACCTTCCAACCCATCTCCGAGCCCGTCTGGCACTACCAGCATATGTGACTGGACATGCTTTAAACGCCCAACACTCCTCCTGTCCGATTCCACAGAACCACTGAGTTGTGAAGATGCTCATTTATGTTGATTAGTGCACTATACTTTCACATATATTTTCCCACAACAGTTCATACCAGTTCTCGTAATGTGAATTCTATCTGCTAAGACACTGCTATGGCTTGACTTGGATCATTCCTGATTTCATGAACTCATTACGTCCGATAAAATCAGTACTAACGTGCTCTGAGGACGGGGTATACTCAATATATACGTTAGCTGATGACACCACAATTGTAGGCCGTATCTTGGAAAATGATGAGTTTGTGTACAGAGAGGAAGTTAAGATCTGGTGGCATGGTGCGAAGACAATAACCTATCCCTCACTGTCAGCAAGACGAAGGAACTGGTTGTTGAATTCAGGAGTAGCGGACCTCACAACCCCATCTAGATCGGTGGTGAGCAGTTCCTCGGGGTCAATATCACAAATGACCTGACTTGGTCTAACCAAGCAGAGTCCACTGCCAAGAAGGTCCACCAGCGCCTCTACTTCCTGAGAAAGTTAAAGAAATTTGGCCTGTCCTCTAAAACCCTCACTAATTTTATAGGTGCATCTTAGAAAGCATTCTTCTAGGGTGCATCACAACCTGGTATGGAAATTGTCCTGTCCAAGACCGATAGAAGCCGCAGAAGATCGTGAACATGGCGCAGCACATCACGCCAACCAATCTTCCGTCTGTGGACTCACTTTACACCGCACGCTGTCGGAGCAGTGCAACCAGGATAATCAAGGACACGACCCACCCAGCCAACACACTTTTCGTTCCTCTTCCCTCCGGGAGAAGGCTCAGGAGCTTGAAGACTTGTACGGCCAGATTTGGGAACAGCTTCTTTCCAGCTGTGATAAGACTGCTGAACGGATCCTGACCCGGATCTGGGCCGTAGCCTCCAAATATCCGGACCTGCCTTTCGCTTTTTTTGCATTACCTTACTTTCCCTTTTCTATTTTATATTTACGATACATAGTTTAAATTTTTATCATATTTACTATCGATTTGTATTCCAGGGAGCGCGAAGCGTAGAATCAAATGTGATTATTGTACGTTCTTGTATCAATTGTTTGGTGACAATAAAGTAATAATGTAATGAAGTAATAAAGTAATTACATGTTCCACTTGCAAGGTTAAGTACTGGGAAGAGTACCTGTGGAGTGGGACAAATGTAGTAGTTGGGAGAAAAATGTGCTTGGTGGTGAGATACAATTGGATATGGCAGAAGTTACAGAGAATTATGTGCTGGACGCAGAGGCTGGTGGGGTGGTATGTGGGGACAAGAGGAAAACTATCCATGGTATGGGGCGGGAGGATCTGGTAAGAGCAGATGTGCATTAAATGGCAGAGATGCGTTTAAGGGCAGCGTCGGTAATGGTGGAAGAAGGAGCTTCTTTGAAAGAGGAGGGCATCTCCTTTGTTTTTTGAATGAAAGAGCTACATTCTGAGAGCAGATGGGGTGGAGACGGAAGGATTGAGATAAGGGGGTGGGCTAGAATGAAAAACATCATCCTGAGAGCAGATTTTATCCAGAGTGAAAGTCCTGATCCCGAGCGCCAAAGCAATGTCCGGGTGAAGCTTCTCCGCGCAAATCCTGGTATAATCATGTTCTCGCCATAATATGTGCACGAGTACTCGGCGCTATTCGAGTGCATCAGGTGGTAAAACAGATTACCAATAGACCAAAAGAACACATTCAAGGAATAAAATTCTCTCGAAGATCAACTCTCCCCCTTCCCCCCGCCACACCGAGGCTTGAAGCCCAGTCCTCACACATACAAGTCAACAAGCGCATAAAGAATATCAGTAAAATACAATGACGCGCAATATGCATGTTTATAGTCCAGACCGACCACCCACACAGAACACAGAATATACAGCACAGTACAGGCCCTTCGGCTCCCTTAATCTCTGAACACCCACGGAGATCCCCAACGACCACCCAGGCGCACGACTTCCGCTAGGCAATGCCGGGGCTTACAGGCCCAGTCCACACATATACAGTCAAATACATAATTGTCATTTTTTTCTGTCTTTATTTAGTTAGGTATTATTAATGTATAAATTTTCTTATTCTGTTTGTTGCTGGCTTTTCGTTCATTGATAATGCTGTATTGATCAGATCTACTCTGAAGTTCAGCAAGTACATGAAGCCCAGAGCAGTACATGGTGTTATATATAAATATATATATGTACATTGAAAATGATATTACTTTGGACTTTGAACATGCTCCCTGAGTTCCTATTCCCCACTATTTTTTGTTTACATTAGTCTTTTGTCAGATTCTTGAATGCTGGAACAATACAATCCGCCGTCCTCACCCGTTTCCCACTGGTTGTGAGTCTATTCCACACAAAAATTGTTATCTGTTGACTGCCCTCGGAAGCGGCCGAGTCAGGTAGTCGGATGGATCAGAAAGGAGAACAAGAATGAAACATGTCCGGATACCCGCCCTGCTACCTTGCAAACTTTCTATATCGATCAGTACCAAGGCGTCGGGTCAATGCCCTGGAGTTCCGTAATTGTGAGCCCAGTGGGAGTTCCCTCAGCACACGTAGATCAGAGCCTCAGGAAGGAATCCCGGCTCTGCTTTCTCCAGGACTGCAGAAAAATGGCAGGCAGCAATGTCCCTGCTGCTGAGGACAACATGGGGATCTTGGGGTTTGAGGTCACACTGTGAAGGAACCCTGCGCTGCTATAATTGAGTTATTCTACGTCAAAATGCCTGCATGGATTTCAGGGTGAAAGGTCACTGAGCAAAATACGAACTCTGCTTCTCCCTTCTCAGATGCTGACGTATCTGCTGAGTATATCGAACAATTTAAGCTTGGTTCAGGAGCAAATCTGTTTCTCAGTCTCTGGATCCCTTCAGTCCCTTTCGCATGTGGAGAACATGGTAATCGTGGCCGAGTGGTTAAAGTGATGAACTGGAAATCCATTAGATTGTCTCTGTGCACTTTCAAATCCTGTCCACTGCAATGAATGTTGGAACCGTCTCGAAAGGCCGAATCGCCAACTCCGACTTCAGTTTTCTATCTTTCAACGTCGAGTCTTTGCGATTTGCTACTAAGACGAGGTTATGAAGTACTTGGTGACACAGAAGAAAGTCTGGGCAAAGTAAGTATGGTTTCCTGAAGGGAAAGTATTGTGAACAGTCTTGGGCTCTTCATCTTAGAAAAGATGTGCTGGCATTGGAGAGGATGGAGAGGAGGTTTGCAAGGATGGCTCCGGAAATGAAAGGGTTATCGTATGAGGAACTTTTCTTGGTCTGTACACACTGGAATTTGGAAGAATGAGGAGGGATATCATTGAAACCTTTCGAAAGTTGAAAGGCTTAGGCACAGTAGATGTGGAAAAGGTATTTCCTGCGTTGGGTCATAGTCTCGGGTAGATGGGCGTCCATTTGAAACAGAAATGCTGACGCAGGTTAATTTGTGGAATGTATCACCACAGACATCTGCGGAGGGCAGTCATATTTAATGCAGAGCTTGATATGTTCTTGGTTGGACACGGCATCATAGGGAATGGGAGAAGTCTGGGGACTGGGGCTGAGGAGGGGTAAAATGGATCAGCCATGATCAAACGGCGGAGCAGACTCGATGGGGCACGTAGCCGATTTCGGCTCCTGTGATATTCTCGGGTCAGATGGAAGATTTCATCATTAGTTTGACATTGGGGATATAGCTCACTGGGGGAGCGCATGCTTTGCATGTATGAAGTCCCGGGTGCAATCCCCGACATTTCCACTGAACTTTGATAAATAGGCCGAAAGCCGATGAAGAAATTACTCTACGCTTAGCTTTCATTTCCGTCATTGAAATACGGGATAAGCCCGTAACATATGAGCACAACATTCATTGCACAGCAGTTCCAATGACTCTGTGTTGCAGAAAGGCGCAGAGGAACCGTGATAGGCTTATAACCCCGAGGTCGATGGATCGAAACAATCTTCTGCTGAATTTATCACTTATCAGTGCGTTTTAAAAACGCGACCTTTCACATTATGCAGAGATACAAGGAAATCCACCGGCCTTCAGTTGAATAAGGGAAGGAGAAATGACAAAAGTGTTTACATTACATGTGTGTAACGGTCGAAGATGGGCATTTCTGGTTTATCCACTGCCTTTGATTCCGGTGTGTACAATATGGTTTCGTAGGCACACACTCATCCAAACAGGTTTTAATGAAGTCAGTGACAACTGTGGCGTACCCGCTGAGACTCGAAGATGAATCCTGAATTCAGTTCTGTCTACAGATTCAAAGCTGTCCTGCAAACGCCCCTGCACCTCCCTTTTTAATCCTCAGTACTGACTCTGCGGATGTCAGTGCCTGCCTATATCTAGGGAGTAGAAATAGAGCCAGACTTTCCAGTGTGGGCAAAGTGGAAAATCTGCGAAATATTTCCCTGCATCAGTTAAATCCTGTTGATGAATGCTTCCCTCCCCCCCCCCCCCCCCCAGCACACGATCACACGATCAAGCCGGATTAGGAGTTTACACAATGAACGTCTTAATTGGAGCGATTCCGAGGCCTCTCCTGTCGCACAGGAAGAAGTGTATGTGTTAAAAGCGCCGGTGCCACAGTCAACGAACAAACATCGCTGGCTCTTCGAAGTATCGTGTGCTCGGACATCCCAGTGTCAGATCGCTCTTTTGCATTGGATTTTCGTTAGTTCAGTGGTCAGTATCCCCGTCTGTCACGGGGAGAACGTGGGTTAATTTCCTCGACAGGAAAATATTTTTGCTACTTCGGTATTAAATCTACTTGCAACTCGAATTTTCGAAGTAAATTGAAAAGGTTTAAAGGGGTTAAATCCGAGTTAGGGTTAGAAGTGATCGGTTCTTTGGGGATGTGGAACAGTCGATCTGCAGTGACCCCGTGAAGGAAGAATCTGCGGAGAGGAAGGGACTTTGTGTTTAGCTTCGTGAATCTCCCCTCAGCAACTCTGTATCTCAGAGTTATTCGGCGTAACACGCGGTGATAGAGAACAATGTTTCAAGAAATATTTGCTTCATCTGCCCCTGCAACATTTTAAATGTTAAACAAAGCTGTTGTTGCGCTCGAATTGAGGTTGACAGTTCAACGAGTCAGAAAGGGGAGGGCGAGTAATATCATTGTCTTCACCCAGCTCAGGCCACCCTGCAAAGGCTCCGAGAGACGCCTTCCGTTTAACTGCGAGCTCGGAGCTGTGAAAGGCCATCGAGCTGAAACGTGAACTCTGTTTCTCCCTCCACAGACGCTGCCTAATCTGCGGAGTATTTCCGGCAGTTTCAGGTTTTAGTTCAGGAACAGTCCTGTTTCTCTGACCCCGGGATCGGTGCTGTCCTCAACCGTCCCGGGACACAGTGATGACGTCCCATGTAAAATATCCTTCCATCAGGGTTGTGTACTCGTGGTCGATTTTTTTTTTTTTTTGGCGATGCACTGGCAATCTATTGGAATTTTCGCTTCTAATTCTGACAAGTATGTGGTTCCAACGTTTTCTGTTTTGTGTCGTTCGTTACCCTCTGATGCAAACCAGTTATGCCGATTGTGAAAAGTCGCGACATACTATCGATTACCAGTCCCCATCTTCCAAAGTTGGAATGGACCATTTATGGTAGATTTTGCCTGCTTGTCTCTGTGGTGCAATCGCTGAGCGCGTTCGGCTTTTAACCGAAATGTTGGTGGTTCGAGCCCACCCAGGGACGCTGGTGATCCAGCAGCTTTTGCGGTGCGTTACATTGCCAGCTGGGAAAAGCTGCGCTGTCGGGACACCGGCGTTCCCTGCTACTGGCGCATCACCTTCATTGGGATTAAAATTGCTTTTGTCACGTACCGCGTGTTACGGCATCAGCAACAATGAATATAGAATTGAGTCAAGCTTTATAAACAAACATAAACATTTATAAAACGCTGTTCAACAATCGCGAAAGGTATTCAAACGACTAACTTAACCGGAAGTTAACTACTATACGGCAACTCTGGAACAGTTCTTAAAAGGGTAAATTCGAAAACAATTCTTAAAGTGCTAAATTCGAACACAGTCTTAAAATGGGAAATTCGAAAGTCCAAGTGACTTACACAGTCAATAAGGAGCGACTTCTCTGGAGAGGGATTTCTTCGAAGACGTGTCGTTACTGCTGATTCTCCAAAGGATTCATGACGAAGGAAATAAAACGGCTTAAAGGAACTGACATTTCCCTTGCGAGTGAACACTGCACAAACTTCCCTGCTCATGCAGGAGGTATCTCAGATACAGCTCACCATTTCAGAATGAATATTCGATAAGGTCGATCCTTTATTAAACCGCCGAACGACTCCAAATTTATTCGATCCTTCCGGTTCTTGTACTTTAGTAAAGTCCTCACTCTCCAATGCTACTGTAAAGGAAAAATCCTAGGTGCAACACTCAAAAGTGGCAGCGATTGGCGAAACTGCCAGCACCAATCTTTGCACCTTAAAATAGAAAGTAAAACTCCATTTTAAAACTAAACTGCGTCATGAGACGAATACGCAGCATAATCGAGTAACTGACGAACTAAACTGAAACTGCGTCACAACAGGGTTCCCCTTTATATACCTGTTGAGGACATGGCATCACGTGATACCGGCGGGAAAATGACATCATCCCACCATCACAAGACCATTACGTCATGCTCACAAGATACTCAATTACATCATGGTCATAAGACAGTCACAAGATGCCCACGGGGTATGTAACACGAGATAGAGTGAAAAGCTTCTCTTTCACACTGTGTATTGAGAGAGAAAAATTTAAAACAATAACAGAATGCGGAATAAACTGTAACAGCATGAGGGAAGGCACAGTGCGGGTAAATAATTAGGTGCAGCATCGTAACGGGGCAGATTGCGAGGTCAGGGGTCCATTTTATTCTACTCGCGCACCATTGAAAAGACATAACAGGGGAGTTGAATTTATCCATGAGCTGTAGTATGTGCTGTCCTATACATTCAGCAGGATAGAGGAATTAAAAGAAAGAACACGATATTTTTTTGTCAGAAGAATGTAAGATCCACTTCTCCTTGACCATTAAACGTACATTTCCTCGGGATACATCCTTGGAACTAACGGAATTGCCGGGTCTAATGTCATGGTTTTGATCTAGTTTAATTTTGAGTCCTCGATCATTCAGTTGCAGTCTAATTGGTTTCATCGTACATAGGGACCCTGTCATATTATTCTCACTATGGACGTCCACCCCCTACCAGGAAGGCCTCAAAGCTCTCCGCTTCCATCTGGATACCAGACCCAACCAGATCTCCTATACCACCATCAACTTCCGTCTGGCGGAACTTGTCTCTACTTAATAATTTATCCTTCGACTCCTCCCATTTCCTTCAAACAAAAGGTGTAGTCATAGGCACTGGCATGAGTCCCAGCTATGTCTGTCTGTTTGTCGGCTATGTGGAACAATCTATCTTCTAGCCTACATTGGCATCGCTCCCTAACCTTTCCTACGCTACATAACCGACAGCATTTCTGCTGTTTTCTGCACCCACATGGAGCTCATCCACTTCATCAGCTTTGCCACCAACTTCCACCCTGCCCAAAAATGTATCTGCCCATATAGAATACCTCCCACCCTTTTCTCGATCTCTCGGTCTCTGTCTCTGAAGACAGCTTGTCTACTGATATCTATTTTGAACACAGAGACTCTCACTGCTACCTGGACTGAACCTCTCCTCATCCCATTACTTGTAAAATTGTCATCCCTTCTTTCAACTCCTCCATCCCCGCCGCATCTGCTCTCAGGGTGAGGCGTTTCGTTAAAGAACAAAGGAGATATTGTATTTTTTTCAAAGAAAGGGCTTCCCTTCCTCCACCATCAAAGCTGCCCTCAATAGAATCTCTTCCATTTTGAGTACGTATGCCTCCACTCCATCCTCCCTCCCTCCACCAGGCAGAAGCTTTCTCTTGTCCTCATCTACCTCCTCCCAGCCTCCGACTCCAGCACAGGATTCTCTGTAATTTGCCATATCCGGCGGGATCCCACCACCTTTCCCTCCCCCCTCTACTTTCTGCGTCCTGCAGGGATCGCTCTCTACATGAATCCTGTATGTGTTCGTCCCTCCCCACTGATCTGTTGCATGACACTTATCCTTGCAAGTGAAACAAGTGCTACACCTGCCCCTACACATCCTCCCTCAGTACCTTTGTGGGTCCCAAGCAGTTCTTCCAGGTAAGTCGACACTTTACCTGTGAGGTTTTTGGGATCATCTACTGTATCCAGTCCTCCCGTTGTGGCCTGCTGCATATCGGTGGGACCTGACACAGAATGGGAGACCGCTTCGACGAACACCTGCACTACGTCCACCAGAAAAAGCAATATCTCCCAGTGGCTACTACTACGTCGACTCAGGCCTTGGGCATAAGGCATAAGGCTCCAAGTGGCTACCCATTTTAATTCAACTTCTCATTCTATTTTTGACATGGCAGACCATAGCCTCCTCTACTGTCGCGATGAGGCCACACTCAGGTTGGAAGAGCAACACATTTTCTTCGTCTGGGTAGCCTCCAACCTGATGGCATGAACATCAATTTCTTGAACTTCTGGTAATATCTCCTCCTCACCAATCAACGTTCCAGATCTTTCCTTCACCCCTGCCCCCCGCCCCCCCCCCCACCCGCCGGTTTCACGTACCACCTTCTGGTTCTTCCTCCACTCCTCTCACCTTCTAACTCTGATTTTTCTCCAGTCCTAATGAAACTACTCTGCCCGAAACGCCGACTGTACTCTTTTCCATAGATGCTAACTGACCTGCTGAGTGCCTCGAGCATTTTGTGTGTGTTGCTTGGCTCGCTATCATCTGCGATGTTCTCTTTGTCCCTCTCTCCATATCAAGGACCAGTCAAGGAGCTGCTTTCTTTCAGATCATTCCTCACTATGAACTTAAAGAGGGGTAACTTTGAAGGTATGAGACGTGAATTAGCTAAGATAGACTGGCAAATGACACTTAAAGGATTGACGGTGGATATGCAATGGCAAGCATTTAAAGGTCGCATGGATGAACTACAACAATTGTTCATCCCAGTTTGGCAAAAGAATAAATCAAGGAAGGTAGTGCACCCGTGGCTGACAAGAGAAATTAGGGATAGTATCAATTCCAAAGAAGAAGCATACAAATTAGCCAGAGAAAGTGGCTCACCTGAGGACTGGGAGAAATTCAGAGTTCAGCAGAGGAGGACAAACGGCTTAATTAGGAAGGGGAAAAAAGATTATGAGAGAAAACTGGCAGGGAACATAAAAACGGACTGTAAAAGCTTTTATAGATATGTAAAAAGGAAAAGACTGGTAAAGGCAAATGTAGGTCCCCTGCAGACAGAAACAGGTGAATTGATTATGGGGAGCAAGGACATGGCAGACCAATTGAATAATTACTTTGGTTCTGTCTTCACTAAGGAGGACATAAATAATCTTCCAGAAATAGTAGGGGACAGAGGGTCCAGTGAGATGGAGGAACTGAGCGAAATACATGCTAGTAGGGAAGTGGTGTTAGGTAAATTGACGGGATTGAAGGCAGATAAATCCCCAGGGTCAGATGGTCTGCATCCCAGGGTGCTTAAGGAAGTAGCCCAAGAAATAGTGGATGCATTAGTGATAATTTTTCAAAACTCGTTAGATTCTGGACTAGTTCCTGAGGATTGGAGGGTGGCTAATATAACTCCACTTTTTAAAAAAGTAGGGAGAGAGAAACCGGGGAATTATAGACCGGTTAGCCTAACGTCGGTGGTGGGGAAACTGCTGGAGTCAGTTATCAAAGATGTGATAACAGCACATTTGGAAAGCGGTGAAATGATCGGACAAAGTCAGCATGGATTTGTGAAAGGAAAATCATGTCTGACGAATCTCATAGAATTTTTTGAGGATGTAACTAGTAGAGTGGATAGGGGAGAACCAGTGGATGTGGTATATTTGGATTTTCAGAAGGCTTTTGACAAGGTCCCACACAGGAGATTAGTGTGCAAACTTAAAGCACACGGTATTGGGGGTAAGGTATTGGTGTGGGTGGAGAGTTGGTTAGCAGACAGGAAGCAAAGAGTGGGAATAAACGGGACCTTTTCAGAATGGCAGGCGGTGACTAGTGGGGTACCGCAAGGCTCAGTGCTGGGACCCCAGTTGTTTACAATATATATTAATGACTTGGATGAGGGAATTAAATGCAGTATCTCCAAGATTGCGGATGACACAAAGCTGGGTGGCAGTGTTAGCTGTGAGGAGGATGCTACGAGGATGCAGGGTCACTTGGATAGGTTGGGTGAGTGGGCAAATTCATGGCAGATGCAATTTAATGTGGATAAATGTGAAGTTAACTTCACATTTATCCACTTTGGTGGCAAAAATAGGAAAACAGATTATTATCTGAATCGTGGCCGATTAGGAAAAGGGGAGGTGCAACGAGACCTGGGTGTCATTATACACACGTCATTGAAAGTGGGCATGCAGGTACAGCAGGCGGTGAAAAAGTCGAATGATATGCTGGCATTTATAGCGAGAGGATTCGAGTACAGGAGCAGGGAGGTACTACTGCAGTTGTACAAGGCCTTGGTGAGACCACACCTGGAGTATTGTGTGCAGTTTTGGTCCCCTAATCTGAGGAAAGACATCCTTGCCATAGAGGGAGTACAAAGAAGGTTCACCAGATTGATTCCTGGGATGGCAGGACTTTCATATGAAGAAAGACTGGATGAACTGGGCTTGTACTCGTTGGAATTTAGAAGATTGAGGGGGGATCTGATTGAAACGTATAAGATCCTAAAGGGATTGGACAGGCTAGATGCAGGAAGATTGTTCCCGATGTTGGGGAAGTCCAGAACGAGGGGTCACAGTTTGAGGATAGAGGGGAAGCCTTTTAGGACCGAGATTAGGAAAAACTTCTTCACACAGAGAGTGGTGAATCTGTGGAATTCTCTGCCACAGGAAACAGTTGAGGCCAGTTCATTGGCTATATTTAAGAGGGAGTTAGATATGGCCCTTGTGGCTACAGGGGTCAGGGGGTGTGGAGGGAAGGCTGGTACAGGGTTCTGAGTTGGATGATCAGCCATGATCATAATAAATGGCGGTGCAGGCTCGGAGGGCCGAATGGCCTACTCCTGCACCTATTTTCTATGTTTTTTCTATGTCTATGCTGCAGGTCCTATTCCGGTAAATTTATGTCGCCATCTTCCAACAAGTCGGAGCTATACAACACCCGATGAGTATAGTCCTGGAATCAGATTGAGTTAGAGCAGACCCCGAGCGAGTCGAAGAGCTGCTGATGGGGTCCTGCCTCGCGCATCAAACAAATTCTGCTTATAATTGTCCTTTCAAACCCCACACTGATGGGATCCCTTCCCTTGCTCAATCATTGAACACAGTAAGAGACTGAATCGCTAAAGAATCCCGAGACCCCTCCAGTCAAACAGTAGGAAGGGGTTGAATAAAAAGCGCCCGATCCGCACTCAACAAACAAACGTCAGCTTGACTCTGTGAGCTCTCCTGTACCCTGAAATCAGTGTGACAGATTCCATATCTTTGCATATTCTTCTTTAGTTTAGTGGTTAGTATCCCCGCCCGCCACGTGGGAGACCGGGCTTCAGTTCCTCGATGGGGAGACCGTTTCCTGCTTCAAATGTAAAATGACTAAAAAAAAACGATATTGAAGTGATCAGTTCTTGGTCATTGAGACTATGGATCAAGTCTGCAATGTGCTCTGAACGTGAGAGTTTCCCAAGAGAAAGAGACGTTCGGTTCAAACTATTTCCCTAGACCTTCCCTCAGAGATTCTGTATCTACGCGCCCTTCGGAGCTACACTCCGTCACTCTGAATACATTAAACCGCGGCTGTTGCTTTAAGATATCAACTCCCGCACATTCAATGCAATCGTGCCGTCTCCCTCAGTGCGTCTGCGTGAATGTGTGCAGAAGACACGCAAAGAGACACCTGAAACACTTTGCAGAGAGCGATCCAAGTGGACATATGTTTAACTCCGGGTTTGAAGCCACCCCGTCCTCCTGCAGTCAGTCCCCAGAACCTCCGCTCAGACCCTCATAAAGTTAATTGGGGGAAGGTCCGGCTGAGGTTCGCACTGTATCGACAGTCGAACGCATGCCTGCAAGGCTCCGCCCTTAGGCCTGATTGACAGTGTCCAGCTGAAGACATGTGCTGTCCCATTCCCTCACTCAGCTGCAGCAGCGGCTTTAAAGAAGCCGAGAATGGAAAGGCTCCTGGCCCGAACCGGGAAATTGAGGTGGTGGAGCGGAGAAATCCAGGGGAAACCCCTACCCGGCCGTCGGAACTGGGTCCTAGAAGGCGATTGGTCACGGTTGTGCTTTGGACGCATAATGGGGGGTTGAGTAGCAGGGGAGACACCTGCAGAGTGCTGGGGTGACAATAACAGTGGCTGGCTGGCGGTTTGCAACATCTAAGGTGTGACTGACGGGTGCCAATGATGTGAAATTCATATGGGGCAGATGGGGGAGTTAAGTGATAGTATGGAATCGATTTGGCGAGAAATACAGTGACATGCAAAAGTTTGGGCACTCCTGGTCAAAATTTCTCTGACTATGAATAGTTTAATGATTAGAAGATGAACTGAACTCCAAATCTCATGAAGTTAAAAATGAAACGTACCTTTCAACATTTTAAGCAAGATTTTTTTTTATTATTTTTGTTTCGTACAATTTTAGAGTGAATAAAATGAAAGGAGCACCATGCAAAAGTTTGGGCACCACTAGAGATTTGAGCTCTCAAATAACTTTTACGAAGGTCTCAGAGCTTAATTAGCTTGTTAGGGCTATAACTTGTTCACAGTCATCGTTAGGAAAGGCCAGGTGATTTAATTTCAAAGCTTTATAAATACCCTGACTCCTCCAACCTTGTCCCAACAATCAGCAACCATGGGCTCCTCTAAGCAGCTGCCTAGCACTCTGAAAATTAAAATAAATGATGCCGACAAAGCCGAAGAAGACTATAAGAAGATAGCAAAGCGTTTTCATGTAGCCGTTTCCTCAGTTCGTAATGTAATTAAGAAATGGCAGTTAACAGGAACGGTGGAGGTCAAGTTGAGGTCTGGAACACCAAGAAAATGTTCCGAGAGAACTGCTCGTGGGATCGCTAGAAAGGCAAATCAAAACCCCCGTCTGACTGTAAAAGACCTTCAGGAAGATGTAGCAGATTCTGGATTGGTAGGTGCACTGTTCTACTGTGCAGCAACACCTGAACAAATATGACCCTCATGGAAGAGTCGATCAGAAAAAAACCTTTTCTGCGTCCTCACCACAAAGGTTAGCGTCAGAAGTTTGCAAAGGAACATCTAAACAAGCCTGATGCATTTTAGATAGAACTTTTGTTGAATGGTCAAGGTAAAGTAGAACGCTTTGGCCGCAATGAGCAAAGGTATGTATGGAGAAAAAAGAATGAATAATTTCATGAAAAGAACACCTCTACAACTGTTAAGCACGGGGGTGGATCGTCATGCTTTGGGCTTGTGTTGCAGCCAGTGGCATGGGGAACATTTCACTGCTAGAGGGTGTGTGTGTGTGTGTGTGTGTGTGTGGAGGAAAGTTGGACAACCTGAGAGCGGGTAAGATAGCTTTGGCTAAGTGATTACAGACTTGGAGAGAAGGGAAAGTATCTGCTTCTTCTGTTATGCTTTTTTGATGAATTGCAACCGTCAAAGGTCCATTTAGGTTGCATTTGTTATTCGGTCAGACTGTATGGCCCTCCGCCGTTGCATTGTTTTAAATGTCAAAGGTGGGATATGTTCCTTCTTCTTGCAGGGGGAATTGCAATGTGCAAAATACAGATGTAAACATGAATATGGGGATTGTGACGTTGGTGCTGAGGCAAGATGCTGCAATGGTGCGGGTGTACAGAAAGCTGCTCATTTAGGTTGCCCAGTTTTACAAAAGGCTCAAGAAGTTCAGAAGGTGAAAATAGTGAATAACGTTTTCTCTGCTGAAGCTACAAGATTTGAATTTTCTGCATCTGGTGGATATTAGGATAAAACACATACTTCCGTGGATTCAGCTGGAGGAAGACCATGGAGAGATGTGAAAGCAGGGAATGTGGGAGATGAGGCATCTAGTGAAGTGTTGATTCTTAAAAAAAAAATAGATTTTATTGTGGTATTATATGCTGTGGCTAATGGATGAGTGTAGGTGGGAAAGAAATCTGGTAGATTCAGAATAGTGATGGATACAGCATGCCAGGTATTTTGGATTAGTGGGGACTACTGCAGAACAGGTGCATGGCCTGCCCCACCGAACTCATTTCTGCATACCTCGCCACTGTTTCATCCCCCCTTGTTCAATCCCTTCCTACCTATATTCCTGACACTTCTCATGCTTTGAAATTTTTCGATGATTTTAAGTTCCTTGGCCATCACTGCTTTATTTTCATCATGGATGTCCAGTCCCTATATACTTCCATCCACCTCCAGCAAGGTCTCAAAGCTTTCCGCTACTTTTTGGATTCTAGACCTAATCAGTTCCCCTCTACCACCACTCTGCTCTGTCTAGCGGAATTAGTCCTTACTCTTAATAATTTCTCCTTTGGCTCCTCCCACTTCCTCCAAACTAAAGATGTAGCCATGGGCACCTGCATGGGTCCCAGCTATGCCTGCCTCTTTGTTGGCTTTGTGGAACAATCCATGCTCCAAACTGTCCCCCACTTTTCCTTCGCTACATCGACGACTGCATTGGCGCTGCTTCCTGCACACATGCTGAGCACATTGACTTCATTAACTTTGCCTCCAACTTTTACCCTGCCGTCAAGTTTACCTGGCATATTTTCGAAATCTCCCTCCCCTTTCTCGATCTTTCTGTCTCTATCTCTGGAGACAGCTTATCTACCGTTGTCTACTATAAGTCGACAGACTCTCGCAGCTATCTGGACTATTCCTCTTCTCACCCTATCTCTTGCAAAAATGCAATTCCTCCGTCTCCATCGCATCTGCTCTCAGGATGTGGCTTTTCATTCCAGGACGAGGGAGATGTCCTCCTTTTTTTTAAAGAAAGTGGCTTCTCTTCCTCCACCATCAACTCTGCTCTCAAACGCATCTCTCCCATTTCACGCAATTCTGCTCTCACCCCATTCTCCCGCCAAGCCACTAGGAATAGGGTTCCTCTTGTCTTCACCTACCACCCCACCAGCCTCCGGGTTCAACATATAATTCTCCGTAACTTCCGCCACCTCCAATGGGATCCCACCACTAAGCATATCATTCCCTCCCGCTTCCCTCTGCTTTCCGCAGTGATCGCTCCCTACGCGACTCCCTTGTCCATTCGTTCCCCCCATCCCTCCCCACCGATCTCCCTCCTAGCACTTATCGTTGTAAGTGGAACAAGTGCTACATGTGCCCTTAAGTTTCCTCCCTCACTACCATTCAGGGCCCCAGACAGTCCTTCCAGGTGAGGCAACACTTCACCTGTGGAGTATATAACTAAATCTATCAAGGCCCTCTTTAGATATAAACAATGACATAGCCTTCACAAATATCCATTGTAAGGAACTCCACATATTCATCATCATCTTGTTATAGAAGTCTCTGTTCCAAATAGACATCTCTATATTCTGACGCTTTGTCTTCTTGATATCGGTTCCCACACTGAAGAAATCAGGATATCCAGATTATCTTAGTGTAGCTCTTTTGCAATCTAATATGTTTCTGGGAGATCTCTCATTCCCCATGATCCCTCTAAAGTCCAGCATATACCAGCGCAGAGCAATTAAATGCTCCACATACGGAATAATTCCGGAGTAATTGCTTGAACATCATCTGGATACTGCATCTCTCAGATAAGGGCCATGAAATTATTTACAATACTCGAACTACAGTCTAACCGAAGTCAATGCCTTATACACCCTCTCGAAATGAATGCTAACATTGCATTTGCTTTCATTACCACCGATATAGAGATACTTAGATAGACAGTCGGAAAGGCAGACCGAGAGACTGTAAGGTAGACAAACCGTTATATAGACACAGCAGGAAAGAGAGAAACGGGGACCCGTGATGAAGAGACGGAAGGATACAGAGATACAAGGATACAGGGACTTAGAGATACAGGGATACATTGATAAATGAATACAAAGATTCAGGGATGCAGAAACAAAAGGATAAGAGAGAATACAAGGGTATGAAGAGAGAAATTCAGAGACAGGGGGCAAAGTCAAACAGGGATGCAGAGATACAGAAACACAGGGATGCAGAGTCACAGCGACCCAAAGACACAGGAATTGAGGCATACGAATCCAGAGCCCTCTGTTGTAGGGATAAAGGGATATGGGGATACAGAGACCTAGGGATACAGACAAAAGGGAAACAGATACAGAAGGATAAAGCGATACAGGATACAGTGATGTAAAACAGGGATTTAAAGGGAGAAGGATACAGAAGCACAGTGATACAGATATAGTCGAACAGGCAAATACAGCCACATAGGGATAGTAAGATACGAAGTCACAGAGAAATAGCGATATAGAGAGAGGCATACAGGGATGCGGGTCAGAGCGAAACAGGGATACAGGGATACAGTTGTGGAACATAGAACATAGAAGACAGAATAGTACAGCGCATTTCAGGCCCTTCGGCCCATAATGTTGGGAGGAGAGAGAGCAGCGCGCCGCGCGTGCGCAGCTGTCCGGTGAAAAATGATAACGTATTCGTTAAATAGGGGCCGTGGACAATTTTGATTTGATGGAGACGGACGTGAAATCACAGAGGAACATCTGGAGAAATTTCTCAAACGCTCCTTCATTGCTGTCGTTACTGCGGGGTCGGGAATCTTCCGGAGGGAAGGCCTCAAAATCCCCCGTTTTGCCTGCTGTTGGCGACCGAGATTGAGGTCGAATCGTTCGGGCAGAGATCGCGCTCAGTACTCGATGTCGGAGAGCTGATTCGGAGGCTCGAAGTTTTCGGATGACTCAGAGATGGATTGCGGTCGGGCATGGCAGGGAAAGTTTTTCTTCCTTCTTCCGTCTGCGTGAGATGTGGGTCATTTGAGAGACTTTGAACTTTTTACTGTGCTCATGGACTTCTTCATCAAGGTATGGTATTGTTGCACTGTTGTTGTTATAATTATGTGGTTTTGTCAGTTTTTTTAGTATTGGTCTGTCCTGTGTTTTGTGATATCACACCGGAGGAAATATTGTATCATTTCTTAATGCAAGTAGTAATAAATGACAATAAAAGAGGACTACGTGTCTTCATAATCTAATCTAATCTAATCTAATCTAAACTAATCTAATGTTGTGCCGACCCTCAAACTCTGCCTCCCATATAAGCCCCCACATTAAATTCCTCCATATACCTGTCTAGTAATCTCTTAAACTTCACGGGTGTATCTGCCTCCACCACTGACTCAGGCAGTGCATTCTACACACCAACCACTCTCTAAGTAAAAAAAAACCTTCCTGTAATATCCCCCTTGAACTTCCCACCCCTTACCTTAAAACCATGTCCTCTTGTATTGAGCAGTGGTGCCCTGGGGAAGAGGCGCTGGCTATCCACTCTATCTATTCCTCTTATTATCTTGTATACCTCTATCATGTCTCCTCTCATCCTCCTTCTCTCCAAAGAGTAAAGCCCTAGCTCCCTTAATCTCTGAACATAATGCATACTCTCTTAACCAGGCAGCATCCTGGTAAATCTCCTCTGTACCCTTTCCAATGCTTCCACATCCTTCCTATAGTGAGGCGACCAAAAATGGACACAGTACTCCAAATGTGGCCTAATCAGAGTTTTATAGAGCTGCATCATTACATCACGACTCTTAAACTCTATCCCTCGATTTATAAAAGCTAACACGACATAAGATTTCTTAACTACACTATCCACCTGTGAGACAACTTTCGGGAATCTGTGAACATGTACCCCCACATCCCTCTGCTCCTTCACACTGCCCAGTATCCTGCCATTTACTCTGTACTCTGCCTTGGAGTTTGTCCTTCAAAAGTGTACCACCTCACACTTCTCCGGGTTGAACTCCATCTGCCACTTCTCAGACCACTTCTGCATCCTATCAATATCTCTCTGCAATCTTCGACAATCCTCTACACTATTCACACCACCAACCTTTGTGTCGTCTGCAAACTTCCAACGCATCCTTCTACCCCCACATCCGGGTCGTTAATAAAAATCACGAAAAGTAGAGGTCCCAGAACAGATCCTCGTTGGACACCACTAGTCACCAAATGTCTGTGTTCCTGTTCTCTCAAGATCAAATCAAGGCTTCAGGTTCTCGTCCTGTCCATGTGCCTCGTCCTGTGCAGGAGTTCCACGTCCAGTCCTCCAGCCACGTTCAGTCCGATAGCCACGCCACGTCCCGTAGCCACGTCTTGTCCTCGCCTAGATCCGGAGTCCGAGCCCGAGTGAAGACCCAGGTTCTGGGTCCCTGTCCAGTCTCTGACTCGGAGTCCTAGCCCAGGCTCCTAGTTCCTAGTTCCTTGCTCTGGCTCCGCTTTCCTCGTCAAGTCCCAGCCCAGGCTCTGTATCCTACTCTCGTCCAGGGCCTGTGTCAATATCCAGCGTCATTTCTTCCCCACTTCCCTTGCTTTCTTGACAAACCTGTTCCTCGTACTTCAGTGTCTGTGTCTTGCATTTAGGGTCGCCACCAAAGCTCCCCTTCTGACAGCTCCTCTCTCATGCCTCTGTATTTCCGTTTGTTCCAACTGTAATACGAAGACATCTGGCTTTATGCCCTCCCTTTCAAGTTGCAGGGTGAATTCCAAAACATTATGGTCAGTGCATCGTAAGAGATACTTTACCTTAATCTCTCTTATCAATTCTGGTTAATTACACAACACCCAATCACAAGGTCCTCCAGAATACCTTCTCGTAGGCATTCGACAAATTCCCTCCAACGCATTCCCCGTTATGGCCCTGCGCATTGAAATACCCACACGATAGCAACAGCTCACTTACTACATCTTTTTTTTTCTATTTCCCTTTGAAATTTATATCCCACAGTCTATCTACACTTTTGGATGCTTGCATATTTCTCCCGCCAGATGATTTTATCTTTGTTGTTTCTTAACTCTAACCACAATGGTTCTATATTTACCGATCCTATATCATCTCTTTCGAAGGATATGAGTTCATATTTACTAACAGAACCATCTCACCGGCACTGACAACTTGTCTGTCTCTCCTATGTAATATGATCCATTGGGTGTTAAGCAGCCCACTATGATCTTCTTTCGACTACCTTTCGCTTACTGACTACAACGTCATCCACCTGATTCGTATACGACCCACCGTCAGCCCAATCACTCTGGTTAGTATGCAGTCTTAGTGTAAAACCTATCTAGAAGATCTTGCAAGTGTACCCGCAAGGATGTTGATGCTCCTCGGTTTCAGGTGTAACTTTGTCTTTTGGTACAGGTCATAGCTCCCAAGAACAGATATTAATGACGCAGAAATCTGAGCTTCTGCTCCCTGCGGTACGTTCTCAGCTTCTCAAGCCGCCATGTACCCAGACAGAAAACTGAATGCTGTCCATGATGCATCAGTAAAAATTGTTAAACGGAGACGTGGAGAATTTATAAACCCTTGATGCAGACAGGAACATGAACACGGCCGCTTATCTGAATCTATGGTTTGCTCTTTTGTTTAGTTGACGTTGAGGGAAAAAAAGTTCTTGTCATGACGGTATGTCGGTACGTTATGTGTCTTCATACTGCACTCTGTGGCATCGTTAACGAAATGATACCATTAATTTCCAGAATAGTAGAATATACAAAACAGGATGTACTGGTTATGTTTTATAAAGTACACTATTTATCAGACCACATTTGTGGTATTTTCTGCAGGTACTAGCTTCATTACGCGCTGTTTCAAGACTTCTATATTTATTACTGCTACTCGCTGCAAATATCGATGCAGGAAGCACAAAATTTGTTAACATATATTTTTCTGAAGACTACTGCTCCCACTACTCTGCATCTAGGATTTTGTGCAAATAACTTTTTTACATTGCACTGCGAATGTGTTCATCTGTGCATGACAATAAAGTCAAGTTGGTCTTTCATATGGCAGACTTGCCGTTAGTTATCTATCAGATTGCATTGAGTCAATTTCGTAGGAA
The DNA here is from genome assembly GCF_030028105.1 of Mobula birostris. Classification (NCBI taxonomy): domain Eukaryota; kingdom Metazoa; phylum Chordata; class Chondrichthyes; order Myliobatiformes; family Myliobatidae; genus Mobula; species Mobula birostris. The sequence goes on from NC_092373.1 coordinate 209,736,302, forward strand.
CATCGCATTCTGAGTGCTGATATAACCTAGAATTTCGGTGAAGATGCCGTTTTGTGAAATAGTCAAATTTTCGAATCGTGATTTGTGTTTAATTCACCAAATGTAAGTAATGATAGAAACGGATTTTCAAAGGAAAATGCCGATCATAGTACTCAGTCAATAATGTGAAAGCTCTGCTGCAGAGGGTTATGTTTATAGCTTACTCACAACTTTGTTCTGATATGTCATTACAAAGTGCGAAGGGTCAGGTACCAATGTAGTTTTGCCATTTACTTTCCCAGTCCGTCTTCAGTGCATGCAACTGCGTTTTTACAGTCACCTAACAGAAGGAAATTACATTGGAAAATATTTGGAAGTGTCGCTTGTCGGAATCTTCAGAGAAAGGGAAACATTTAACGATTGCAAAGAAAGACACTTGGTCAGGTGAATAATCCTGGCCTTGTTCATATCTTTATGTTGGCTGTGACCCCACAGCTTCGGCAACGGGTCTTTCTAACTAGAACCTTGCAATTTTTACAAATTATTCGCCTGCCAATGCAAACAAGAACAGGGAAGAAAATGAAACTGTAATCATTGCAAACACTGATATTTATTGCTACAACTTTTTAATCAGTTTTTATGGAAAAACACGTGTTACCGAGCGCAAATAACTGAAGATAGCTCTTCTTACTCTGCATTAAGCGCGCCCGCAACAGGTTCGTTTGCGATAGCAGCTTCCTTTTTTCCGCTTGTAACCATCGGGGCATCTCCCAAGTTTGCAGTATACGCCCTTGTAATCGCACTTTGGAACTAGTTAAAAAAAAAACGTGAATTATACTCGGGCACAGAATAAAATCTGAATTATTTTGTATTCCCCTTTAAAAGTGAATTGCATCACAGTTTTTCGAGCTGAGTTGAATTGGTCGCTTCTCAACATCACTCTACACACAAAGTCCTTTTGTATTATGGCCAACTACTGCACTATCCAAGAGTCCACCATCCTTAATGTCATCTAGAAACTTCCTAACCTACCCTTCCACTTCCTCAGGAATGTCACAAAGATCATATCGTAGATCCCTGTGTGACCTAACTATTCACAGGCCTCCACCAGCGGTCCCCAACCACCGGGCCGCGGATCGGTACCGGGCCGCAAAGCATGCGCTACAGGGCCGCGGCGAAACGATATGATTTGGCGATATGAGTCAGCTGCACCTTTCCTCATTCCCAATCACATCCTCTGTTGAGCCATTACGCACGCGAGGTGATTACCCGCGCGTCACCCATGTAAGTGCGGGAAGGAGATCAACTCCTTGAGCTTGCAAATGACGACGGGCTGAAAAGTACGTTTGACATAACATCTCTGCCGGCATTCCGGATCAAAGTCAAGGCTGAATATCCTGAGATAGCTTAAGGAAGCACTGAAAACATTGCTTCCATTTCCAACATAACTCTGCGATGAATGTAACAAAAACTAAATTGCGGAATAGACTGGACATAAGGAACTCCGTTCGAGTATCACTGTCTCCCATCACCCCTCGATGGGACCGTGTTGTTGCAGGAAAACAAGTATTCAGCCCAGGGCTCCCACTGATTCAGCGATATTGGTGCGTGGCAATGATTTTATATGTTCATACGAGGAAAATATGCGCTGTACGTTTAATGTCCAAACGTTACTTAAAATGATATGATGCTATTATAAGGGACTTATATAACCATATAACAATTACAGCACGGAAATAGGCGATCTCGGCCCTTCTACTCCGTGCAGAAAGCTAATCTCACCTAGTCTCACCTACCTGCACTCAGCCCATAACCCTCCATTCTTTTCCTGTCCATATAGCTATCCAATTTAACTTTAAGTGATAATATCGAGCCTACCTCTACCACTTCTACTGGAAGTTCTTTCAACACACACTTCAAGCTCCCCGTCCTCCCCTGATGATTGACTTATCACTATATTCATGCGAGGAAAATAAGCGCTGTGTGTTTAATATTAAATTCGTTAGATAAACCCTTTTAGAAACGAAATTGAGTGTATTAGCCACTTATTACCAATATTCCGGTCGTGATTAACTCCCCCCCCCACCCCCATCCCCGAACAGAATCGCCAAAAACGGTTTGCAGAGAATAATATCGGCGGTACACGCATGCGCACTGGTGCCCGCGCAAGGCTTCATGGTCATTGTAGTCTTTCTGGGGCAACCACTACTCTTGTCCGTTGGCAACCCTACGCCCCCCCCCCCACCCCCCGGGTCGGCCGGTCCGCAAGAATATTGCCAATTTTAAGCCGGTCCGCAGCGCAAAAAAGGTTGGGAACCCCTGGACTACGCTACCAATATAGCCATTAAAATGACTGACGGCAGCGGACAGCAACTTTAAATCAACTCTCACCATGTCCAGTTTGCTGAACGATTTAATAAAAATACATACTCGCTGCACGTGTTTGGTACCAGTCTCCTTCTGCAAACTGCTGACACATTAACAATAACAGGACGAAGATGAACGCAGTTCTCATTTTGTTCCCTCTTCAGTACCGGAGAGCCAGAGAAGGAGATCTGGAATATTGTCGGAGATGCCGCAGTATTTATACTGAACTGGTTGGTATGTTGTGTTGTCTGGAATAGATTGGTTCTTGCGGCGGGTGTGGTACTGGAGTGACAGGGTTCCCAGCTGTTTTTGCAGTGCGGTTTCATCGGTGGGCGGTGACATATGCATCAATGTTCAAACACTCATAAGGCGTTTTTTTTCTCTTCTGAGGGACGAGTGCTCATTGTTAACCGGAAATATCGAGCGATGCTCCAAGTGTAATCAGTAACGTATTCCGTTCTGCTCTATCCCAGAACTGTAATCTTCAAGTTGACGCCTGGCTCTGCCAGGTGTCCAGTGAGAGACAACGCGACTCTGCCCAGCACAGTTAAGCATCCACATGTTAATTTCACACAATTTCTAGCGTTTCTCTAATCGGAACTTCAATGTGAATGCCAGAGCTTTCCACAGTTCTAACTATGCCGTGAACTGGGATGTAATATCAACACTCTGCTCCTCAGTTCAGCAGTTATTATTTTCATAGAATTCTCACGCTTTCATTTCTGGATTAATGTTTGTTCAATTTATTGCAGGGGTCCCCAACTTTTTTTGCACTGCGGACCGGCTTAAGATTCATTCCGACACCTCCCTCCCCTTTCTAGATCCCATTTTCGACACCTCCCTCCCCTTTCTAGATTTTTCTGTCTCTGTCTCTGTAGACAGCTTATACACTGATGTCTACTATAAGCCTACTGACTCTCACGGCTATCTGGACTATTCCTCTTCTCACCCTGTCTCTTGCAAAAACGCCATTCCCTTCTCGCAGTTCCTCCATCTCCGCCGCATCTGCTCTCAGGATGAGGCTTTTCATTCCAGGACGAGGGAGATGTCTTCCTTTTTTAAAGAAAGGGGCTTCCCTTCCTCCACTATCAACTCTGCTCTTAAACACATCTCCCCCATTTCACGTACATCTGCTCTCACTCCATCCTCCCGCCACCCCACTAGGAATAGGGCTCCCCTGGTCCTCACCTACCACCCCACCAGCCTCCGGGTCCAACATATTATTCTCCGTAACTTCCGCCACCTCCAACGGAATCCCACCACTAAGCACATCTTTCCCTCCCCCCCCCCTCTGCATTCCGCAGGGATCGCTCCCTACGCAGCTCCCTTGTCCATTCGTCCCCCCCATCCCTCCCCACTGATCTCCCTCCTGGCACTTATCCACGTAAGCTGAACAAGTGCTACACATGCCCTTACACTTCCTCCCTTACCACCATTCAGGGCCCCAAACAGTCATTCCAGGTGAGGCAACACTTCACCTGTGAGTCGACTGGGGTGATATACTGCGTCCGGTGCTCCCGATGTGGCCTTTTATATATTGGCGAGACCCGACACAGACTGGGAGACCGCTTTGCTGAACATCTACGCTCTGTCCGCCAGAGAAAGCAGGATCTCCCAGTGGCCACACATTTTAATTCCACATCCCATTCCCATTCTGACATGTCTATCCACGGCCTCCTCTACTGTAAAGATGAAGCCACACTCAGGTTGGAGGAACAACACCTTATATTCCGTCTGGGTAGCCTCCAACCTGATGGCATCAACTTCTCTAACTTCCGCTAAGGCCCCACCTCCCCCTCGTACCCCATCTGTTACTTATTTTTATGCACACATTCTTTCTCTCACTCTCCTTTTTCTCCCTCTGTCCCTCTGACTATACCTCTTGCCCATCCTCTGGGTCCCCCCCCCCCCCCGCCTTGTCTTTCTTCCCGGACCTCCTGTCCCATGCTCCTCTCGTATCCCCTTTTGCCTATCACCTGTCCAGCTCTTGGCTCTATCCCTCCCCCTCCTGTCTTCTCCTATCATTTTGGATCTCCCCCTCCCACTCCAACTTTCAAATCCCTTACTCACTCTTCCTTCAGTTAGTCCTGACGAAGTGTCGCGGCCCGAAACGACACCTCTTCCTACAGATGCTGCCTGGCCTGCTGCGTTCACCAGCAACTTTGATGTGTGTTGCTTAACCTCTGCAAACCGTTTTTGGCGATTCTGATCGGGGGTGGGGGTGGGGGAGGTGTTAATCACGACCAGAATAATGGTAATAAGTGGCTAATACACTCAATTTCGTTTCTAAAAAGGTTTATCTAACGAATTTAATATTAAACACACAGCGCATATTTTCCTCGCATGAATATAGTGATAAGTCAATCATCAGGAGAGGACGGGGAGCTTGAAGTATGTGTTGAAAGAACTTCCAGTAGAAGTGGTAGAGGCAGGTTCGATATTATCATTTAAAGTTAAATTGGATAGTTATATGGGCAGGAAAGGAATGGGGGGTTATGGGCTGAGTGCAGGTCGGTGAGACTAGGTGAGAGTAGCTTTCGGCACGGACTAGAAGGGCCGAGATCGCCTATTTCCGTGCTGTAATTGTTATATGGTTATATAAGTCACTTATAATAGCATCATAACATTTTAAGTAACGTTTGGATATTAAACATACAGCGCATATTTTCCTCGTATGAACATATAAAGTCATTGCAACACACCAATATCGCTGATCAGTGGGAGCCCTGGGCTGAATACTTGTTTCCCTGCAACAACACGGTCCTATCCAGGGGTGACGGGAGACAGCGATACTCGAAGGGGGTTCCTTATGTCCAGTCTATACCGCAATTTAGTTTTCGTTGCATTCATTGCAGAGATATATTAGAAATGGAAGCAACGTTTTCAGTGCTTTCGTGGCTATCTCAGGATATTCAGCCTTGACTTTGATCTGGAATGGCGGCAGAGATGTCATGTCAAACATACTTTTCAGCCCGACGTCATTCACAAGCTCGAGGAGTTGATCTCCTTCCCGTGCTGACATGGGTGACGCGCGGGTAATCACCTCTCGTGCATAATGGCTCAACAGAGGGCGTGACTGGGAATGAGGAAAGGTGCAGCTGACTCATATCGCCAAATCATATCGTTTCGCCGCGGCCCGGTAGCGCATGCTTTACGGCCTGGTGGTTGGGGACCGCTGATTTATTGAGTTAAATTTTATTGGCGCACCAGAGCCACAGATCCAGATGGCATCCGTTAGTCTCATGAAACCATGGATTTGGGCCTTGGAAGGTTTCCAGGGCGCGGACCTGGGCAAGGTTGTATGGAAGATCAGCAGTTGCCCGTGCTTCAAGTCTCCCGTCTCCACGGCATCGATGTTGTCCAAAGGAAGGGCATTAGGACCCATACAGCTTGGCACCGGTATTCTCGCAGAGCAATGTGTGGTTAAGTGCCCTGAATAAGGTCAACTTTAAAAGTATCAGACAAGATCTGGCATATGTGGGTTGCGACACGCAGTTTCCTGGCAAAGGTGTACTTGGTAAGTAGGAGGCCTTCAAAAGCGAAATTTTGAGTACAAAATTTATGTGCGCCTCAGAGTATAGAACGTAAAGGTAGAATGTGTAGATAACCTTGCTTTTTTTTAAAAAAATAGAAATTGAGGATCCGGTTAAGAGATGAAAAAAATAGGTGCAGAGCACGTATAGGCAGATTGGAACAGCTGAGGTATTTGAGATGTATATAAAATGTAAAAAAAATACTTGAGTAAGAAACCAGGAAGGCGAAAAGAAGGTATAACGCCCCTCCAGCAGACAAGATGATGGAGATTATGCAGCTATGTTACGATGAAAAGGATAGCAAGTGACAAAATTGGTCCTCTGGAAGACGAGATTCGAAATTCATATGTGGAGGCAAAACTAACGGGGGGGGGAATTATTTACTCGGGACTGATAACTAGTTTCACCTCTCTTTTGTTCTTTATGTATATGAATAATCTTTTGGTAACCTCTTTCATAGTACTGGCTACCATAATTTCGTATTCCATCTATTCCTTCTGAATGATTTTTAGAAATGGCTTCTGTTGGTTTCTAAAGTCTTCACAATCCTTTAACTTTCCAACGTATTTTAGTCTATTGTATGCCCACTCTTTGACTTTGGCGGTGGATTTTGACTTCTCTTGTTAGCCACGGTTGTGTCATCTCGCCTTTCGAATACTTTTCCTCTTTGGGATGTATATATCCAGCGCCATCCAAATTATACCAGAAATTCCAGCCATTGCTGTCCTGCCGGTATCCCTGCCTTTGTTTATTTCCAGTCATTTTTGCCCCGCTACTCCTTGCCTCAGTAACTCCCTTTACTTCACCGTCCTACTAATGCATCTGAAGTTAGCTTCTGCTTCTACTTCTCAAATTGCAGGGTGATTTCCCACATATTATGGGACATACCACATAACCAACGGGGAGATTTGCGAGGGTTACTGAGTTGACTTTAAACTAGAATGGTTGCGGGGTGGGTATCAAATTAAAGAGACTAGGAGAGGAGGTTAGTTCACAAATAGAGAAAGCTAGTAGACAGTGTGTGAGGGAGGATAGGCAGGGGACAGAGATCAGGAGCACTGAGACCAAAGATGTAGGGGACAAGGAAGAAAAAGATAACAAATTTGTTTGCTCCATTAAGGATAAAAAGAGAGTAAGATGTGGAGAGTTTCTTAAATGCATCTATTTTAATGCTAGGAGCATTGTAAGAAAGGTGGATGAGCTTAGAGCATGGATTGATACCTGGAAATATGATGTTGTAGCTATTAGTGAATCGTGCTTGCAGGAGGGGTGTGATTGGCAACTAAATATTCCAGGATTTCGTTGATTGAGGTGTGATAGAATAGGAGGGGCAAGAGGGCTAGGTGTTGCATTACTTGTCAGAGAAAATAAAACAGCGGTCCTCTGGCAGGATAGATTAGTGGACTCGTCCAGGGAGGCTATTTGGGTGGAAATGAGGAATAGGAAAGGTGTAGTGACGCTTATAAGGGTGTATTATAGACCACCTAATGGGGACCGAGAACCGGAGGAGCAAATTTGTAAGGAGATAGCAGACATTTGTAGTAAGCGCAAGGCTGTGATTGTGGGAGATTTTAATTTTCCACACATAGATAGGGAAGCCCATTCTGTAAAAGGGCTGGATGGTTTGGAGTTTGTCAAATGTGTGCAAGATAGTTTTTTTGCAGCAATACATAGAGGTACCAACTAGCGAAGCGGCAGAGTTGGATTTCCTGTTAGGGAATGAGATAGGGCAGGTGACGGAGGTATGTGTTGGGGAGCACATAGGGTCCAGTGATCACAAAACCATTAGTTTCAATATAATTATGGATAAGGATAGGACTGGACCCAGGGTCGAGATTTTTGATTGGAGAAAGGCTAACTTTGAGGAGATGCGAAAGGATTTAGAAGGAGTGGATAGGGACAATTTGTTTTATGGGAAGGATGTAATAGAAAATAGAGGTCATTTAAAGGAGAACTTTTGAGGGTACGGGATCTTTATGATCCTGTTAGGTTGAAAGCAAAGGTTAAAAATTTGAGAGGGCCATGGTTTTCAAGAGATATAGGAAACTTGGTTCGGAAAAAGAGAAGGATTTAAAATAAATATAGGCAGATTGAAGTTAATGAGGTGCTCAAGGAATATAAAAGATGTAAAAAGAATCTTAAGAAAGAAATTAGAAAAGCTAAAAGAAGATACGAGGCAACTTTAGCAAGTAAGGTGAAAATAAATCCAAAGGATTTCTCCAGTTATATAAATAGCAAAAGAATAGTAGAGATAAAATTCGTCCCTCAGAGAATCAGGGTTTACGGCTATGTGAGGAGCCAAAAGAGATGGGGGAGATTTTGAACAATTTCTGTTTTTCGGTATTCACTAAGGAGAAGGATATTGAATTGTGTAAAGGAAAGGAAACAAGAAGGGTATTTATGGAAAGTATGACGATTAAAGAAGAGGAAGTACTGGTGCTTTTAAGGAATATTAAAGTGGATAAGTCTCCGGGTCCAGACAAGATATTCCCTGGGACCTTGTAGGAATTTAGTGTAGAAATAGCAGGGGCTCTGACAGAAATATTTCAAATATCATTAGAAACGGGGATGGTGCTGGAGGACTGGCGTATTGCTCATGTGATTCCATTGTTTAAAAAGGGTTCTAAGAGTAAACCTGGCAATTACCGACCTGTAAATTTGACGTCGATGGTGGGTAAATTGATGGAAAGTATTCTTAGAGATTGTATATATTATTATCTGGAGAGACAGGGTCTGATTTGAAACAGTCAACATGGATTTGTGCGTGGAAGGTCATGTTTGACAAATCCTATTAAATATTCTGATGAGGTTACTAGGAAAGTTGACGAGGGTAAAGCGGTGGATGTTGTCTATATGGACTTCAGTAAGGCCTTTGACAAGGTTCCACACGGAAGGTTAGTTAGGAAGGTTCAATCGTTAGGCACTACCATGGAATAACTAAAATGGATTCAGCAGTGGCTGGATGGGAGACTCCAAAGAGTAGTGGTGGATAACTGTGTGTCAGATTGGAAGATGGTGTGTAGCGGTGTGCCTCAGGGATCTGTACAGGGTCCAATGTTGTTTCATATATATATTTATGATCTGGATGATGGGGTGGTAAATTGGATGAGTAAGAATGTAGATGATACTAAGATAAGTGGCGTTGTGGATAATGAAGTAGGTATTCAAAGCAGGGAGATTTAGGCCAGTTAGAAGAGTGGGCTGAAAGATGGCAGATGGAGTTTAATGCCGAAAAATGCGAGGTGATACATTTTGGTAGAACTAATCAAAATACGACATACATGGTAAATGGTAGGGCACTGAAAAATGCTGTAGAACAGAGGGATCTAGGAATAATGGTGCATAGTTCCCTGATGGTGGAATCGCATGTGGATAGGGTGGTGAAGAAAACTTTTGGTATGCTGGCCTTAATTAATCGGAGCATTGAGTATAGGAGTTGGGATGTTATATTGAAATTGTATAAGGCATTGGTAAGGCCAAATAGTTCTGGTCACCGACTTATAGGAAGGATGTCAATAAAATTGAGAGAGTACGGAGGAGGTTTACTAAATTTTGCCTGGGTTTCATCTCCTAAGTTACAGAGAAAGGTTGAACAAGTTAGGTCTTTATTCTTTGGAACGTAGAAGGTTGAGAGGGGACTTGTTAGAGGTATTTAAAATTATGAGCGGGATAGATAGAGTTGACGTGGATAGACTTTTTCCATTGAGAGTGGGGCAGATTCAAACAAGAGGACATGAGTTGAGAGTTAAAGAACAAAAGTTTAGTGGTAACATGAGGGGGAACTTCTTTACTCACAGAGTGGTAGCTGTGTGGAACGAGCTTCCAGCAGAAGTGGTTGAGGCAGGTTCGATGTTGTTGTTTAAAGTTAGATTGGACAGCTATATGGACAGGAAAGGAATGGAGGGTTATGGACCGAGTGCAGGTCGGTGGGACTAGGTGAGAGTAAGATTTCGGCACGGACTAGAAGGGCCGAGATTGCCTGTATACGTGCCCTAATTGTTATTGTTATTGTTATTGTTATGATCACTTATTCCGAAAGGTTCTTTTACCTTTAGTTTTCTTATTAATTCGGGGCTCATTGTACAGCACCTAATGCAGAATAGTTGATCAACTAGTGGGCTCAACCATGAGGTGCTCTGAAAAGCCATCTAATAGGAATTCTACTAATATCTCCTTATGTGATCCAGCACCAATATGCTCCCCCCCCCCCCCCCCAATATACCTATTGAAATCCTCCGTTACTATCGTAACATTGTGCTTTTGGCGTGCATTTTCAATTCTGTGTACAATGTAAGCAGATTTTTCTCCTGTTTTGCGGTCTGTATCAGGGTCTTTTAACCTTTGCAGCACCACTTCTACCAACACCAATTCAACACATTCCAACACTATGTCACCTCTTTCAGAACATCTGATTTCATTTTGATTTTCTGAACGGACCTACGCCGCCCGCTTTGCCTCTCCATGCAGTGTCAATCAGTGGACCTTTACCTCCAAGCTGTAAATTTCTTTCAGCAATGATTCAACGACGCACAAGACGTCATAGGTCCCAATTGGTAACTGTGCTAAAAGTTCATCGTGTTGACTGCAATTTTGCACAAACACCAGCCTCAATTTTCTGGCATTTTCACGGCACACTTTCTCTGTTTCTAATCCAACAACCTCATCCTCAGCACTATCACTTTGGTTCCAATTAAACTGCCAAAATAGTTTAATGCCTCCCGGAACATCTCTTCCAAACCTATCGGAAAGGATATTGGACTCTGTCGGATTTAGGTGTAAATAGTCATTTTTGTGCATGTCGGACGTTCTCTAGAAGAGATACCAATGATCCATAATTCTGAACCCCTTCTCCTTTCACTAGCTCCTTAATCATCTGTTCATCTGCCAACTCAGCCTATCATCATGCTCCGAGGCATAGGACATAGGCTGCAATCCAGAGATCACTGCACTGGAGGTCCTGTTTCTCAGCTTTCTACATAGCAACAAACAAATCTCTCTTCAGGACCTCGTCACCTTGCCTATCTATGTCACTGGCGCCAAAATGTGCAAAGAATTCTTGCTGCTCAGCCTCTTCCTTTCGAATTCCATTGACACCATCCGACATATTGCTTAATTCCGAATGTCCTTTTTTCGTGCACGCAGAATCTCGCCTCTGTCTCTATAACTTGGAAACCTCTTTTCATCACTGCAGCTCTCTTCACCACTCTTTTCCTTTAAGCCACTGCACCAGACCCAGTGCCAGAAACCCCTATCACCGCGGATCCCCTGGTTGGTCTCCTTCCTTAACAGTATCCGAAGTGATATTGTTGTTATTGCATGGAAGCTTATTATAGAGGCACTCGCACTGGCTGCGCATGACCCTTTCTTTTCCTGACAGACAACCAGTTACCTGCCACTTCCAAACAACGGGTGAGTGCCTACCTGTAGCTTCTGTCAACTAGTCAATCTCCCGTATGAGCCGAAGGTCATCGAGATGCAGTTCTCTTTAATTAATTCGGTGTAGCTGGTGCAGCGTTAACTATCGGGGTGCTGGAAGTCTCCCACAATTTCCCCATCTCAATCCTAGAACAAAGCACTGCAACTGAATCCAATCTCACTGATTGTTCGCCATTCTCACTACCGTGTTCTAACAGACGCGGGATGAAGAATCGGAAAGGAACTTAGCAGACACTTCCTTCTCCGAAGCCTGATAAGCCAAGGCCTCTCCAAACAATGGTCTACTCCTCAGAATGGCCACTCCGCTTGATCTTACGTTATTTCCAATTAATTCTGGTTGGTATATGTTCGCAGTCCAACTCCGAAACAGTTTCAAAAAGTTCTAGCTTTACATTTTTGAGCGTGAAAAGTTCGACTTCTTCTCGTACTCTCGCTCGGTGATTTGTCGGAGGCCACTCCGTAGGCGATCCACTGTCCTGAGCACCTTCCCGATATTTGTCCCAGTGCTCCTTCAATGTTGAAAGAGATCTCGTCTCCTTAAACACTAGTCTCAATGAATACTGAGAATGAAAAATGTTGTCAAACTTTGGCGAGCATTGCATTAATATATTGTCTGATATCTATCTCAGGAACACATCTGTGGTTTAGCCAGAGCTGGAATACAAAGTGCATTTCTAATCTTTACTGTGAGGAATGGGAGAGGTTGCAGTGAAGAAAATTAAGGTCTGATTGTCGACAGAGGTACAGCGTTGGAGCTTCGCGGATACACTGGTAAGATTAGGTTTGGATCGACTGTAGTTCAACAGCACTCTTTCTGGCGTAAATACTTTCCTTAGAAATCCCCCAACACTTTTTTTTAACCTTCAGATTTGGCCCTTGGTCATGGACTGAAGAATGTATCCCATTTCCCACTGTATCTTTGTCTCTAGAATGATATGCACCATTTCTGTTCTTCATCCTGCAAGGAACAAACACACACCACCTATATATTCCTCATAACTGAAATATTCTGTACTCATCTTGCAAAATAACCTGTACGTATTCTGCAGTGGATATAGTTCTGTTGTTATGAGTAGCGATCGCATCTGCATGCAGCGCCCCAGCTGTGACAGAACGAAGGCATCATAAAATAGTAACAGGACATCTATTAACTTATATTCGATATGCCAACAAATTGAGGCTTCTCCTCTCTGTGGTCCGTGTGTTGCGGGTGTACGGTTGTATTTGTAGTATGCTGCACCAGTAGTTGGTACTGTTTGGGTCCCAAATGGAGATGAGTGAAAAGGAGAATACACAGGTGTAGCACTTAGGGATAAGTGCCTGGAGGTAGATTCGTGTGGACTGGCGAATAGACAAGGGAATCGCAGTGGGAGCGATCCCTGCAAAAAACAGAGGAAAGGATGCAAAGATCGGTGTAGTGGTAGGATGGCCCAAGTTGCGGAGGGAAATGATCTTCACATAGAAGCGGATGGGGTGGTAGTTAAAGACACTATCACTATTCAGGCTCGGGAAGATAGGATGAGCACGGATGTACGGGAAATCGAGATGTAGGCGCGGGCCGCATCGATAATAAATGGAGGGAGACCACGTACTTTAAAGAAAGAGGATACCTCTTCAAATGGAACGCCCTGCCCTGGGTACAGATGCGGTGGAGACGAAGAAACTGGGAAAAGAGAACAGCATTTGTACAAGAGGCCAGGTGGGAAGAGGTATATTCTTTTCACTTGTAGGAATCAGTAGATAGCTATAATTTGTTGGTTGACATTTTGTCTCCAGAGATAGAGGCAGCGTAATCGTGAAAAGGTGGGGGCGGGGGGGGGCGTGTCAGAGACGGAACAAGTGACTTTAAGTGCAGGGGGAAGATAAAGTTTGGATAAAATTATTCTTGCGTCTGTTTGTCTCCAGGCTTGTCCTCTGGTATGCACGTAGAAAGCCAGATATGCTCTTATTTCTAGAGTAAAAAAAATATAGAATGATTTGGATCATGGGAATGTGCTCTCCTTGACATAAAACATGACCGCCACTCTGCTGTCAGGCAGAAACAAATGTGAACGCGATCTACGCCATCGTAACCATGCAGGGAACTTCATGGACATGCCCTTTGGGTAGAAAGAAAGGAAAAGGCGCAGATTGTTTTCTAAGGGGCAAAGAATTCAGAAATCAAAGGTGTAAAGGAACTTGAGAGTCCTGGCGCTAGTTTCCATAACTAGCCTACTGGTAATTTCCTCAAAAAATAGCAATAGGTTTTTCAGGCAGGATTTTCCTTTAAGGAATCCATGCTGAGTTCTACCTATCTTGTCATATGCCTCCAGGTACTCTGTAACCTCATCCTTGACAATCGACTCCAACAACTTCCCAACCACCGACGTCAAGCTAACAGGTCTATAATTTCCTTTTTGCTTCCTTGCCCCCTTCTTAAATAGCGGAGTGACAATTGCAATCTTCCAGTCCTCCGGAACCATGCCAGACTCTATCGACTTTTGAAAGATCATCACTAATGCCTCCACAATGTCCACAGCTACTTCCTTCAGAACACGCGGGTGCATTCCATCTGGTCCGGGAGATTTATTTACCTTTAGCCTATTCAGCTTCCTGAGTACTTTCTCTGTCGTAATTGTGACTGCGCACACTTCTCTTCCTTGCCACCCTTGAGTGTCCGGTATACTGCTGATGTCTTCCTCAGTGAAGACTGATGGAAAATACTCGTTCAGTTCCTCTGCCATCTCCTTATCTCCCATTACAATTTCTCCAGCATCATTTTCCATCGGTCCTGTATCTGCTCTCACCTGTCTTTTACCGTTTATATACTCGAAAAAACTTTTAGTATTCTCTTTGATATTATTTGCTAGTTTCCTTTCATAGTTAATCTTTTCTCTCTTAATGACCTTCTTGGTTTCCTTTTGTAAAGTTTTAAAAACTTCCCAATCCTCTGTCTTCTCACTAATTTTTGCTTCCTTGTATGCCCTCTCCTTTGCTTTAACTTTGGCTTTGACTTCTCTTGTCAACCACGGTTGCATCCTTTTTCCACTCGAAAAATTCTTCTTTTTTGGAATATACCTGTCTTGCACATTCCTCATTTCTCGCATAAACTCCAGCCACTGCTGCTCTGCCGTCTTTCCCGCCAGTGTCCCTTTCCAGTCAACTTTGGCCTGTTCCTCTCTCATACCACTGTAATTTCCTATACTCCACTGAAATACCGACATATCAGATTTCGGCTTCTCTTTTTCAAATTTCACAGTGAACTCAATCATGTTATGATCACTGCCTCCTAAGGGTTCCTTCACCTCAATCTCTCCAATCACCTCCGGTTCATTACAGAATATCCAATCCAGTACAGCCGATCCTCTAGTGGGCTCAACAACAAGTTCTTCTAAAAAAGCCTTCTCGCAGACATTCTACAAATTCTCTCTCTTGAGATCCAGTGCTGACCTGATTTTGCCAGTCTACTCGCATGTTAAAATCCCCCACAATTATCATAACACTGCCCTTCTGACAAGCCTGTTTATTTCCTGTTGTAATTTGTAGTCCACATCTCTGCAGCTGTGTGGAGCCCTATTAATAACTGCTATTAGGGTCCTTTTACCCCTGCTATTTCTCAGCTCAACCCATAAAGATTCTGCACCTTCCGATCCTATATCAGCTCTTTCTAATGATTTAATATCATTTCTTACCAATGAAGCCACGCCTCCCCCTCTGCCTACCTTCCTATCCTTCCAATAGCTCCCAGAGACATGCCTAAAGATTCCTTAAAGTTTAAATTGCAGAATAAGTAGTAACAAAGGAAGGCATTGTTCTACTATTGATATTGGTTTATTAATGCCTCCTGGAAAGAATGCAGCGAATGGCCTGTCTTGCATAGTGTTTATAGTGTGACGGGGTCCTGAACTACCCCAATAAACTATGCTCGATTACTGCTATGAACAGTGCTTCTGAAAAGCGACAGGGAGAGGTGCACAACAACAGACACCTTGTTAGAACAAAGTTATTTCACACCGATATCTTGTTTTTAAGAGGGAGTGAAATGAAGACTGTTTTGAGATGGTGTCATGATTTTTCAGCAGCAGGTTTACATTTCTACAAGGACATGGCCTGCTTGTACATTCTTACACAGACAGAGAAAGGAGGGAGCAGCTATTTGAGAGGCATTTGGTACTCAGTATTGTGAGATAAATAGGAGGTTAGATGATGGACCTGCAACACGTGATTTTAGGCACTGAATGAGCTTTGTTGTGCCCACAGAAAAAAAGTGGGTTTTTTGGAGGATCGATCGGGCAGATTGATCAGTGGTTCTTGCAGTGTGCAGAGGGTGTGACCGGTGGGGAGTTGTCCATGTGTCACCCTTTCCTGGGTTGATGATTCCACCAGAGAAGAACGGTCCGCTTTGTTGTGATCACAGTCGGTGACTTTTAAAGGATTTTGGAAGAGAACGGGAAGATCGACGGCGTGAGCTCATATGAAGATTCAAATCTCTCTTTCCCTCCATCACTACTCAACTCAATACCACGAACTAAACTGAACGTTTCTCTTTATCGTAAGATTATCGATTTACCCTTAGATTTGAAGAAGCTTGGTTTTCATATATATCACCAAACTTAATTATATATAATCATTTGATAACCTGTTTGATTTATCTGCATTTAATTACTGTAATACGTAGATACTAATAAATATCATTAGTTAATAGCAATACCGGACTCCAAAGTGTTTTCCATCTCTGCTGCTTCTTTAACCCGTCCCGGGTCCTTATCAAAATTGGGTCCTGCGTCTGTGATATGAACAAATTAACCATATAACCATAGAGCAATTACAGCACGGAAACTGTCAATCTCGGCCCTTCTAGTCCGTGCCGAACTCTTACTCTCACCTAGTCCCACCGACCTGCACTCAGCCCATAACTCTCCATTCCTTTCCTGCCCATATAGTTGACCAGTTTAACTTTAAACGACAACATCGAACCTACCTCAACCACTTCTGCTGGAACCTCGTTCCACACAGGAGCCATCTCTGAGTAAAGAAGTTCCCTTCTCATGTTACCCCTAAACTTTTGACCTTAAACTCTCAACTCATGTCCTCTTGTTTGAATCTCCCCCACTCTCAATGGAAAAAGCCTATCCACATCAACTCTATCTATCCCCCTCATAATTTTAAATACCTCTGTCAAGTACCCCCTCAACCTTCTATGCTCCAAAGAATAAAGACCCAACTTGTTCAACCTTTCTCTGTAACTAAGGTGATGAAACTCAGGTAACATTCTCGTAAATCTTCTCTATACTCTCTCCATTTTGCTGACAATTTCCTCTAATTCGGTGACGAAAACTATACATAATACTCCAAATTTGGCCTCAGCAATGCCTTGTACAATTTCAACATTACATCCCAACTCCTATACTCAATGCTCTGATTAATAAAGGCCAGCATACCAAAAGCTTTCTTCACCACCCTATTCACATGAGATTCCACCTTCAGCGAACTATGCACCATTATTCCTAGATCCCTGTGTTCTACTGTGTTCTTCAATTCCCTATGTCCTATTTTGATTAGTCCGACCAAAATGTAGCACCTCAATTTTATCAGCATTAAATTCCATCTGCCATCTCTCAGCCCACTCTTCTAACTGGCCTAAATCTCTCTGCAAACTTTGAAAACCTACCTCTTTATCCACAATGCACATATCCTGGTATCATCCGCATACCTCCTCATCCAAATTACCACCCCATCATCCAGATCATTAATGTATATGAAAAACAACACTGGACCCAGTGCAGATCCCTGAGGCACACCACTAGTCACCGGCCTCCAATCTGACAAACAGTTATCTACCACCACTCTCTGGCGTCTCCCATCCAGCCACTGCTGAATCCACTGCTGAAGTTTTACTACTTCAGTATTAATACCTAACGTTTGAACCTTCTGAACCAACCTTCCTTGTGGAAACTTTTCAAAGTCCTTACTGAAGTCCATATAGATAGCATCCACAGCTTTACCCTCGTCAACTTTCCTAGTAACCTCTTTAAAAATTCAATAAGATTTGTCAAACATGACCTTTCCCGCACAAATCCATGCTTACTGTTTCTAATCAGACTCTGTCTATCCAGATAATTATATATACCATCTCTAAGAATACTTTCCATCAATTTACCCAACTCTGACGTCAAACTTACGGGCCGATAATTGCTACATTTACGCTTAGAACCCTTTTTAAACAATGGAACAACATGAGCAATATGCCAATCCTCGGGCACCATCCTCGCTTCTAATAACATTTTAAATATTTCTGTCAGAGTCCCTGCTATTTCCATAATAACTTCCCTCAAGGTCCTAGGGAATATCCTATCAGGACCGGAGACTTATCCACTTTTATATTCCTTAAAAGCACCAGTACTTCCTCTTCTTTAATCATAGTTTCCATAACTACCCTACTTGTTTCCCTTACCTCACACAATTCAATCTCCTTCTCCTTAGTGAATATCGAAGAAATTGTTCAAAATTTCTCCCATCTCTTTTGGCTCCGCATATAGCTGTCCACTTTGATTCTCTGAGGGACCAATTTTATCTCTCACTATCCTTTTGTTATTAATATAACAGTCGACACCCTTGGGATTTATTTTCAACTTCCTTGCCAAAGCAACCTCATATCTTCTTTTAGATTTTCAAATTTCTTTCTTAAGATTCTTTTTACATTCTTTATATTCCTCGAGCACCTCATTTACTCCATGCTGCCTATATTTATTGTAGATTTCTCTCTTTATTTCCGTACCAAGTTTCCAATATCCCTTGAAAACCATGGCTCTATCAAACTTTGAACCTTTCCTTTCAACCTAACAAGAACATAAAACTTCTGTACTCTCAAAATTTCACCTTAAATGACCTTCATTTCTCTGTTACATTCTTCCCATAAAACAAATTGTCCCCATCCACTCCTTCTAAATCCTTTCGCATCTCTTCAAAGTTAGCCTTACTCCAATCAAAATTCTCAACCCTGGGTCCAGACCTATCCTTCTCCATAATTATATTGAAACTAATAGTATTGTGATCACTGGACCCGAAGTGCACCCCAACACGAACCTCCGTCACCTGACTTATCTCATTCCCTAACAGGAGATCCAACACTGTCCCTTCTCTAGTTAGTACCTCTATGTATTGATGTAAAAACTATCCTGCACACATTTTACAAACTCCAAACCATCCAGCCCTTTTACAGTATGGGCTTCCCAGTCTACGTGTGCAAAATTAAAATATCCCACAATCACAACCTACTGCTTACTACAAATATCTGCTATCTCCTTACAAATTTGCTCCACCAATTCCTGCTCCCCATTTGGTGGCCTATAATACACCCCCATAAGTGTCACTACACTTTTCCCAATCCTCAGGTTCACCAAAGTAGCCTCTCTAGACGAGCCCTCTGATCTATCCTGCCAGAGCACCGCTGTAATATTTTCTCTGACAAGCAATGCGACACCTCCCACTGTTGTCCCTCCGATTCTAACACATTTGAAGCAATGAAATCCAGGAATATTTAGTTGCCAATCACACTTCTCTTTTGATATTGTGGCCATCACTGAGACCTGGCTAAAGGATGCATGTCTCTGGGAGCTGAACGTCCAGGGACACACGGTGTATCGGAAGGATAGGAAGGTAGGCAGAGGGGGAGGCGTGGCTTTATTGGTAAGAAATGATATTAAATCATTAGAAAGAGGTGATATAGGATCGGAAGGTGCAGAATCTTTATGGGTTGAGCTAAGGAATAGCAGGGGTAAAAAGACCCTGATGGCAGTTATTTATAGGCCTCCAAACAGCTGCAGGGATGTGGACTACAAATTACAACTGGAAATAGAAAAGGCTTGTCAGAAGGGCAGTGTTATGATAATTGTGGGGGATTTTAACATGCGAGTAGATTGGAAAAGTCAGGTCGGCACTGGATCTCAAGAGAGAGAATTTGTAGAATGTCTGCGAGATGGTTTTTTAGAACAGCTTGTTGTTGAGCCTGCTAGGGGATCGGCTGTAATGGATTGGGTATTGTGTAATGAACCGGAGGGGATTGGAGAGATTGAGGTGAAGGGACCCTTAGGAGGCAGTGATCATAACATGATTGAGTTCACTGTGAAATTAGAAAAAGAGAAGCCGAAATCTGATGTGTCGGTGTTTCAGTGGAGTAAAGGAAATTACAGTGGCATGAGAGAGAAACTGGCCAAAGTTGACTGGAAAGAGACACTGGCGGGAAGACGGCAGAGCAGCAGTGGCTGGAGTTTATGCAAGAATGAGGAATGTGCAAGACAGGTATATTCCAAAAAAGAAGATATTTTCGAGTGGAAAAAGGATGCAACCGTGGTTGACAAGAGAAGTCAAAGCCAAAGTTAAAGCAAAGGAGAGGGCATACAAGGAAGCAAAAATTAGTGGGAAGACAGAGGATTAGGAAGTTTTTAAAACCTTACAAAAGGAAACCAAGAAGGTCATTAAGAGAAAAAAAATTGACTATGAAAGGAAACTAACAAATAATATCAAAGAGGATACTAAAAGCTTTCTCAAGTATATAAAGAGTAAAAGACAGGTGAGAGTAGATATAGGACCGATAGAAAATGATACTGGAGAAATTGTAATGGGAGATGAGGAGATGGCAGAGGAACTGAACAAGTATTTTGCATCAGTCTTCACTGAGGAAGACAGCAGTATACCGGACACTCAAGGGTGGCAGCGAAGAGAAGTGTGCGCGGTCACAATTACGACAGAGAAAGTACTCAGGAAGCTGAATAGGCTAAAGGTCGATAAATCTCCTGGACCAGATGGAATGCACCCTCGTGATCTGAAGGAACTGGTTGTGGAGACTGCGGAGGCATTAGCGATGATCTTTCAAAAGTCGATAGATTCTGGCATGGTTCTGGAAGACTGGAAGTTTGCAAATGTCACTCCGCTATTTAAGAAGGGGGCAAGGAAGCAAAAAGGAAATTATAGACCTGTTAGCTTGACGTCGGTGGTTGGGAAGTTGTTGGAGTCGATTGTCAAGGATGAGGTTACAGAGTACCTGGAGGCATATGACAAGATAGGCAGAACTCAGCATGGATTCCTTAAAGGAAAATCCTGCCTGACAAACCTATTACAATTTTTTGAGGAAATTACCAGTAGGCTAGAGAAGGGAGATGCAGTGGATGTTGTATATTTGGATTTTCAGAAGGCCTTTGACAAGGTGCCACACATGAGGCTACTTAACAAGATAAGAGCCCATGGAATTATAGGAAAGTTACATACGTAGATAGAGCGTTGGCTGATTGGCAGGAAGCAGAGAGTGGGAATAAAGGGATCCTATTCTGGCTGGCTGCCG
This sequence comes from Mobula birostris, assembly GCF_030028105.1. Taxonomy (NCBI): domain Eukaryota; kingdom Metazoa; phylum Chordata; class Chondrichthyes; order Myliobatiformes; family Myliobatidae; genus Mobula; species Mobula birostris. Next base: position 209,756,936 of record NC_092373.1, read on the forward strand.
GTTACCAGTGGTGTTCCACAGGGATCAGTGTTCGGGCCGCTTCTTTTTACATTGTGTTACGTACCCCGTAACTGGTTTGCCAAACCAGCAGAAATGGATCACTCAGTTGGAGTCTGGAGTACTAGAACTAAGAAAGTTTTATTAAAGAAACAAAAGGATAATGAATGCAACAGTTCAGCAATGATAAACATACATGTACACAGAATTAAGATAAGATCAATCAAGCTCTATCGTTGTCTAGGGTTAAATGACCAATTTCAAAGTGACGCAAAGTTCAGTTCAATTTAGTTCAGTTTAGTTCGGAGCAATCGCTGCCGTGGCGATGGACAGTGGGGGGAAGGAGAGAGAGAGAGCAAAACGAATGAATATTCAAAACGGCTTCCACACAGACCTTCGCAGTCAGCTTTCGGGCGAGTCCTTTGTGATGTCATCTGAGGTCACCGACCGTGACCCCTCCGTTTCCCGATACGATCGTTTCTCTGCGGTGAACCTGGCACCCAGGCAAGGGTGGACACACACCAGGTTCCCGCCGATCGTGCCTTTCCACCCTGAGCGTCTATGGCTTGATCCCGCGACCAGCCGTCCAAAAGCTTCCCACCGGCTTGTGGGAGATGCACCGCTTCCAGGGTCTCGTTACCTCGGGGTATCGTGTGTGTCTTGCCTTAGCGAACCTGTCCCTTTTTATCCCCCTGCTGGGGTATCGCCTGTCCATCACTTCAAACAGTTCAGGGTTCAAAGGGGGAGCCGATCTTGACAGCTCTCCTTCCGTTACTCTCTTCCGTCCCTTCATTAACATCTCTAAATGCTGCTCCATTGTTTTCCTTATCTCTCTCCCTCTCCTGAAGACAGGTGGCAGACCAACTGCTGATCCCACTGGTGCCAGCACAGGCCAGCTAACATCTTAATCTATGTGTATTCTCGTCACAATTGTACATCAACGATCTGGATTATGGAATAGATGGCATTGTGGCTAAGTTTGCTGACGATACGAAGATTGGTGGAGGGGCCGGTAGTGCTGAGGAAACGGAGAGTCTGCAGAGAGACTTGGATAGATTGGAAGAATGGGCAGAGAAGTGGCAAATGAAGTACAATGTTGGAAAGTGTGTGGTTATGCACTTTGGCAGAAAAAAAAACAGGCAGACTATTATTTAAATGGGGAAAGAATTCAAAGTTCTGAGATGCAACGGGACTTGGGAGTCCTCGTACAGGATTCCCTTAAAGTTAACCTCCAGGTTGAGTCAGTAGTGAAGAAGGCGAATGCAATGTTGGCATTCATTTCTAGAGGAATAGAGTATAGGAGCAGGGATGTGATGTTGAGGCTCTATAAGGCACTGGTGAGACCTCACTTGGAGTACTGTGTGCAGTTTTGGTCTCCTTATTTAAGAAAGGATGTGCTGACGTTGGAGAGGGTACAGAGAAGATTCACGAGAATGATTCCGGGAATGAGAGGGTTAACATATGAGGAACGTTTGTCCACTCTTGGACTGTATTCCTTGGAGATTAGAAGAATGAGGGAAGACCTCATAGAAACATTTTGAATGTTAAAAGACATGGACAGAGGGGATGTGACAAAGCTGTTTCCCATGATGGGGGAGTCTAGTACGAGAGGGCATGACTTCAAGATTGAAGGGCACCCTTTCAGAACAGAAATGCGAAGAAATTTTTTTAGTCAGAGGGTGGTGAATCTATGGAATTTGTTGCCACGGGCAGCAGTGGAGGCAAAGTCATTGGGCGTATTTAAGGCAGAGATTGATAGGTATCTGAGTAGCCAGGGCATCGAAGGTTATGGTGAGAAGGTGGGGCAGTGGGACTAAATAGGATAAAATGGATCAGCTCATGATAAAATGGCGGAGCAGACTCGATGGGGCCGAATGGCCTACTTCTGCTCCTTTGTCTTATGGTCTTAGTGTCTTAACCATGTTTCACTAATAGCTACCACATCTTACTTCCAGGTATTAATCCATGCTTTCAGCTCATCCACCTTTCTTACAATGCTCCTAACATTAAAATAAATGCATTTAAGACATTTTCCACCTGTTACTCTCTGTTTATCACTAACGATGCAAACAACTTCACTATTTTATTTTTCTTCCTTCTTCCCTACATCTGTTCCGACACTCTGGTTCCCCTCCCCCATTGTATCTAGTTTAAATCCATCGGAGCCTCTCTAGAAAACCTACCTGCAAGATTATTTGTCCCCCTCCAGTTCAGATGTAAACCGTCCCGCCCGATCAGGTCCCATCATCCCTGGAAAACTGCCCAATTATTTATAAATCTGAAGCCCTCCCTCCTGCACCATGTCTTCAGCCACGTGTTAATCTGCGCTATCGCACTATTTCGAAACCCGCCTGCACGTGGCACTGGTAGTAATCCTGCGATTGCTATCCTGGAGGTCCTGTCCTATAACTTGGCGCCTAACTCACAAAACCCACCTTTCAGGACCACCTCCCTCTTCCTACCCACATCATTGGTCCCTACATGGACCACGACATCCGGCTGCTCACCCTCCCTCTTGAGAATACCGAGAACTCAATCTGAGATATCGCGGACCCTGGCACCAGGGAGGCAACAGACCATCCGGGATTCTCGATCTCTCCCACAGAACCTCTGATCGGTCCCCCTAACTATCGAATCCCCTATCACTACTGTTCTCCTCTTTTCCCTCCTTCCTTTCTGAGTTGAGGGTCACATCTCAGTGCCAGATGCGCTACCACTGCAACCTGTCCCTTGTTGCTCGTCTTCATCAACAGTATCCAAAACAATGCACTTATTATTGATGGAAACGGCCACAGGGGTGCTCTGCTCATTCTGTCTGTTCCCCTTCCCTCTCCTGACAGTTACTCAGCTACCTGTCTCCTGGCTCTTCGGGGTGACTATCTCCCTGTAACTCCTGCCTATTTCTGCCCCTGCCTCCCGAATGATATGAAGTTCATCCAGCTCCAGCTCCAGTTCCCTAACTCGGTTTGTCAGGAGCTGCAGCTGGACGCACCTTTTACAGGTGTAGTCATCAGGGACGATTGTGCTCGCCCTGACTAAGCACATCCTGCAAACGGAGCACTCAAATGCCCGAACTGCTGCCTCCATTACCTACTCCTAAGGTAATTAGTTTTATTAAAGGAACTTACCCGGCCTTACCTCACTTGGAGTGAAGCTCTTCCTCAGCCTCTGCTCTCCGAAGCCTCAGTAGCCAAAGCCTTCCCACTCTGTGTCCCTCTACTCCGTCTCCCGCGCCGTTAATCTGCTCTCTTTGAAATATTCCCGCTGCCTCACGGTCCGACTTGCACGCGCTTGTGCAGTCGTGCCTCGTTCAGCTGCCGAGGGAAAAATAATTGTGAGGGAGGCTTGTCTGAATTGATTGGGGAATATCCCTTTTGATTTGGTTGTGTGGGAAAAAGAAGTAGAAATGGATTTTAAGAAATTTCTGGCATCCCCAAACCCTGTGGTTTTGAAGAGAGCTAAAAAGGATGATGTGCGGGATATTGCTAAAGAATTGAAAATTGAGGTAAGGAATGGTATGACTAAGGTAGAAATTCAAAGAAAAATAGTTGAATATTATATTACGACAAAGCAATTTACTGAAGCTTCATTTGGAAAAATTAAAGATGGAATATTAATTGAAATTAAAACAGCTCGGGAGAGAATAGAGAGGCAGCAAAACAGAGAGAAGACAGTTTAAAAGGGAGATATGGTAGCTGAGAAGTTTAGTGACAGACCCTGATGATTTTTACAGCTCGGACGGGGTTGTTTTGTTTGATGAATTTAAAAATTGTGTCCCCTATGATGTAAGGGCATGCCTAGATGAAGAGGATGCCGCCACCCTGCGGGGGTCTGGTAAGAAAGCAGACGAAGTTGTTTAAACCCACGAGGTTGAATTTACTCCAGATGAGAGTTTGCCAGAGAATAGCTGGTAGGCTCGGGGTGACCTTGAATTTGAACTGGGACTCGTGGTGACAGTACAGAAGAGGCAGCTGTCCCGATTGCCTGTTTTCAGGTTGTTGATGTATCTGTGGATTCACAGGGTACTGAAGCTTCTGTGAAACTCAGTTAAGGTCTGAGGTGTCTGTCTTGGTTGGAATGGAATGTAGTTTTTTTTTGTGTCAGATGATCTTGGTTCCGTGAATCAGGAGTTAACCTTGGTACCAGTGGAGAGTGAGGATTGCCAGTCACTTGTATTAGACAGTGAGCTAAAAGTTAGCGATGAGGTGAAAATTGATGAGGTCAGTGTTACTAAAAATAATAGGAAAAATGCTGCTCCTGGACGTTTGAATGAAGTACTGGGAAAGCTTGGTTTGGTTGTGCAACCTTTTACCCTGCTTGCAGGACAAAGCCCCTCTGAGGAAGGATGTGCAGCTCTGTTGAATTTTGTTCAGATATTTGGAGGTAAATGCCTGCAAGGTTATGATGTTATTCATGATGATGTTATGGAAACAAGTCGAAGTGAAGGTCGTAGAAATTGATAAATGGATTGTTTAGCCTCTTCCACCATGTATACATGGGTCTTATAAGTCTGTGATAGTGCCAAGTTTAGTAAATAATGTGGGGAGATTGATACTTCTCCAAGCTAAGGGTGATTTATCTATTCAACTGATGAACAAAGCTGTTGCTAATGAACCACCCAGAAAGACTGATGTTTATTCCACATGTTCAATTACTCGAAGCAAGTTTACGAAGTCTGCTGAGGCCCATTATAGCAAAACCAGAGGTTTAAAGTATGATGATGTGTCACAGACTTCTCTACCTTATATGTTACAACAGTATTTAGGGAGTAAGGTGTATGACGAAGTTTTGTCCTTATCGAGGAAGGAATTTATAGAAGAAGAGAATAATGATTTTGATATGGTGGTTTTAAAGGAGACAGCTATCATAGAAGAGGAGGTTCAGAGAGAGTCAGTAGGATATTATCTTAAAGATGGGTTGTTAGTGAGGAAGTGGAGACCAGCCACGGTGCCTGCAAGTCAGGTAGTAGTTCCGAAAGTTTACAAGGCTGACATTTTAAGCATGGCATACAGTATGCCTTCAGGTGGACATTCGGGAGTAAGAACGACAGTGAACAGGATTACGAAGGAATTCTACTGGCCCAATTTAAGAGGGGATGCTGTGAATTTTTTCAGGACTGGCCATACCTGCCAGGTTGATGGGAAATCTAATCAGGTGATTCAAGTAACACCACTTAAACCCATATATGTTTTTGGTGAACCTTTTTCTCAGGTGATAGTGGATTGTGTAGGGACATTGCTAAAGACTGCGGCTGGTCATCAGTATCTATTAACAATTATGTGTGCTGTGTCTAGGTTCCCAGAAGATGTGCCTTTTGGAAACATCAAGCCCAAGATTGTGGTAAAAGCACTCAGTAAGTTTTTTTACACTGGTCGGTCTACCTGATGAAATTCAATTTGACAAGGTAGTAACTTTACTTCCAGAAAATTCCAGGGGATAGTTGGAGAATTGGGAGCTAGGTACAAGGTGTCATCTGCATATCACAGAGAGTCTAAGGGAGCCTTGCAAGGGTTCAACTCCACTCTTAAGACAATGATTAAAACATATTGTATGAAAAATGGGAAAACTAGGATGAGCGGGTTGCCCTACTCTTATTTGCGGTTGAAGAGACGTTTCAAAAATCATTGGAGGTTAGTCTGGTGGAACCTGTGCTCGGTTACAGGATAAAAGGACCTTTGACCCTACTCAGAGAATTATGGTCTGATTTGGAAACATGTGTCAGTGTGCTTAATTATGCTTTAAAATTCTGGAAAAGATTTAGAAAGGTTTGTGACCTTGAAAAGGAAAGTTTGCAGAATGTTCAATTTAAAAGAAAACACTTCATTGATAAAGTAGCACCTGAGAGAATTGTTATACAAACAAATGCAGCCGTTTGGGCTGAAAATTAGATGAAAAATAATTTCACCAAACTGAATCTAGTATCAATAAGATGTAAGAATTCCCTTGTTTTGAAAAATATTATTGATAATGTCCATCAGTTGGAACCTAAACGGCAAAAACAAGTGAAAGAATTAATTAGTCCATAAGACCATAAGACCAGAAGACAAAGGAGCAGAAGTCGGACTATATTCTATTCCTCTAGAAATGAATGCCAGCATTGCATTCGTCTTCTTCACCACCGACTCAACCTGGAGGTTAACCTTAAGGGTATCCTACACGAGGACGCCCAAGTCTCGTTGCATCTCAGAACTTTGAACTCTCTCCTCATTAAAATAATAGTTGGCCCGTTTATTTCTTCTGCCAAAGTGCATAACCTGACACTTTCCAACATTGCACTGCATTTGCCACTTCTTTGCCCATTCTTCCAATCTATCCAAGTCTCTCTGCATACTCTCCGTTTCCTCAGCACTACCCGCCCCTCCACCTATCTTCGTGCCATCATCAAACTTAGCCACAAAGCCATCTATTCCATAATCCAAATCGTTGATATACAACGTAAAAAGAAAAGGTCCCAAAACGGACCACTGTGGAACACCACTGGTAACCGGCAGCCAACCAGAATATGATCCGTTTATTCCCACTCTCTGCTTCCTGCCACTCAGCCAACGCCCTATCCATGAATGTAACTTTCCGTAATTCCATGGGCTCTTATCTTCTTAAGCAGCCTCATGTGTGGTGCCTTGTCAAAGGCCTTCTGAAAATCCAAATATACAAAATCCACTGCATCTCCCTTGTAGAGCCTACTGGTAATTTCCTCAAAAAATTATAATAGGTTTGTCAGGCAGGATTTTCCTTTAAGCAAACCATACTGAGTTCTGCCTATCTTGTCATATGCCTCCAGGTACTCTGTAACCTCATCCTTGACAATCGACTCCAACAACTTCCCAACAACTGATGTCAAGCTAATAGGTCTATAATTACCTTTTTGCTTCCTTGCCCCCTTCTTAAATAGCGGAATGACATTTGCAATCTTCCAGTCCTCCGGAACCATGCCAGAATCTATCAACTTTTGAAAGATTATTGCTAATGCCTCTGCAATCTCCACAGCTACTTCCTTCAGAACACGAGGGTGCATTCCATCTGCTCCAGGAGATTTATCTACCGTTAGCCTATTCAGCTTCCTGAGTACTTTCTCTGTCGCAATTGTGACTGCGCACACTTCTCTTCCACCCTTGAGTGTCCGGTATATTGCTTATGTCTTCATCAGTGAAGACTGATGCAAAAATACTCGTTCAGTTCATCCGCCATCTCCTTATCTCCCTTTACAATTTCTCCAGCATCATGTTCTATCAGTCCGATATCTATTCTCACCTGCCTTTTACTCTTTATATACTAGAAAAAGCTTTTAGTATCCTCTTTGATATTATTTGCTCAACAAAAAGCTGTTCTAAAATGCCATCTCGCATTCTACAAATTCTCTCTCTTGAGATCCAGTGCCGACCTGATTTTCCCAATCCACTCGCATGTTAAAATCCCCCACAATTATCATAACACTGCCCTTCTGACAAGCCTTTTCTATTTCCTGTTGTAATTTGTAGTCCACATCACTGCAGCTATTTTGAGGCCTTTATCTAACTGCCACCAGGGTGCTTTAACCCCTGCGATTTCTTAGCTCAAACGATAAAGATTGGGAACTTACGATTCTATGTCACTTCTTTCCAATGATTTAATACCTTTTCTTACAAATTAAACCACGCCACCCCCTCTGCCTATCTTCCTATCCTTCTGATACACCGTGTATCCTTGGACGTTCAGCTCCCAGAGACATGTATCCTTTAGCCACGTCTCAGTGATGGCCATAATATCATACCTGCCAATCTGTAGCTGTACGAAAAAAAAATCCACCTTATTCCTTATCCTGCGTGCAGTTAAGTATAACACCTAAAGACCAGTATTTGGTACTTTTCGCTTTGATTTCATTGCAACTTTATTGCACTGCAACTCATCCCAATGGCTACAAATCTGCCCATCACCTGCCTGTCTTTCGTGACATCTTTACTGCTCACTACCTTAGATTTATTTCTGTTTTCCCCTTCCTCCGCTCTATCATTCCAGTTACCATCCCCCTGCCAAATTAGTTTAAATTCTCCCTAACAGCTCTATTAAACCTTCCCGGCAGGATATTGGTCCCCTTCGGTTTCAGGTGTAACCTGCCCTTTTTTAACAGGTCATACTTCCCCCAGAAGAGATCCCAATGATCCAAGAATCTGAATCCCAACCCCCGCACCAGTTTCCCAGCCACACATTCACCTGTCTGATCCTACTATTCTGGCTATAATTAGCAAGCATAAAGATTTATTCCCTGATGTTCCCCCTCATGGTGTACATGCTGAAAGGCATGACGTGATTATAAATTCAGCACAGCCCATAAAACAGCATCTTTACAGAATGACCTTTGACAAACTTAAAATGGTTGAACAAGAAATTGGAAACAAGAAAAAACAGGAAAGAGAATGGATGACTGTATCGATGGAGTGCGGAAGGCTAAATACCTTACAAAGATTGGCTTGTTAAAACGATACTGGCTGTTCCTTTGATAGAGATGGGTAAAGTGATATCAATATTTGAGATACCATCTGGACTGTGTGAATACAATGTTTTACCCTTCGGGATGGACATTGCTCCAGGGACACTTCAAAGAATAATCAATTCTGTGACTAGAGGTTAGAAAACACAGGGTCTAATATTGATGATTTCGTAGTCTGGAATGGCTCGTGGGAAGAGCATATGGCAGCGGTAGAAAAACTGTTTGACAGACTCCAAGGCCAATCTCACTGTGAACCTCGCTAAAAGTGAGTTTGGCCATGCCACCGTTACATTTCTGGGAAATGTGGTAGGCCAGGGCCAACTGGCTCCTGTAGAGTTCAAGGTTCGAGCTACTGCTGAGGTTTCTATTCCAACCGGCAAGAAAGCTGTAAGAATTTCTGTATCGAATTTATATTAATTTCATAGACTTAGTAATATCGATAAAGTGTACTTGGTAAAACGTACTGGGTGTGCTGGCTGATGATTGATTCGGGCGGCAGGGGTGCAGCAACCGACTCCGTGGGAAGCGTTGAGGCAGGTGCTGGGTGCGATTTCCCCTAGACATAGAGGAACCAATATAACTGAGCGTTACAAAGTTTTTAGGAATGATTGGGTATTATAGTCATAGTCATAGTGATAGTCATACTTTATTGATCCCGAGGAGAATTGATTTTCGTTACAGTTGCTCCAACAAAGAATAGAGTATAAATATAGCAATACAAAACCATAAATAATTAAACAGTAATATGTAAATTATACCAAGAAATAAGTCCCGGACCGGCCGATTGGACCAGGGTGTCTGACCCTCCAAGGGAGGAGTTGCAAAGTTTGATGGCCACAGGCAGGAATGACTTCCTATGACTCTCAGTGTTGAATCTCGGTGGAATGAGTCTCTGGCTGAATGTACTCCTGTGCCCAACCAGTAAATTATGTAGTGGATGGGAGACCTTGTCCAAGATGGCATGCAACTTGGATAGCATCCTATTTTCGGATACCACCGTCAGAGAGTCCAGTTCCATCCCCACAACATCACTGGCCTTACGAATGAGTTTGTTGATTCTGTTGGAGTCTGCTACCCTCAGCCTGACAAGACAGTCCCCTGTGGAGCCCCAGTACTGCTGATCATTCTGTCGGACACAGTGTTGCAAGCACACGTACTGTGGTCTGCCAGTCAGGTAATCAAGAATCCATGACACCAGGGAAGCATCCACCTGCATCGTTGTCAGCTTCTCCCCCAGCAGAGCAGGGCGGATGGTGTTGAACGCACTGGAGAAGTCAAAAAACATGACAGTGCTCGCTAGCTTATCGCAAGTTTTGTAAGAAATTTAATGACATCACTGTCCCCCGAACAAAACTTCTACGGAACAGTGAAAGAATTGTATGGAGTGATCTTTGCCAGGAGGCATTTGAACGTCTGAAAACCATCCTGTTTTATCATCCTGTGATCAAAGCACCTGATTTTCCGAAGCCATTTTCTATAGGAACAGACTCTAGTGACGAAGCTGTTGGGGCAGTACTGTTACAGAAGGGAGTGGATGACATTGAGCATCCAGTAGCTTATTTCTCAAAGAAATTTAATGTGCACCAGAAAAATTATTCAACTGTTGAAAAGGAATTGTTTGCCATTATTCTGGCCTTACAACATTTTGAAGTCTATATTTGTCCTGCCCAGAGACCACGTGGTTTACACGGATCATAATCCGTTGGTGTTTCCAACTAAGATGAAGGATAAGAATAGAAGGTTGTTAAATTGGGGTCTGATATTGCAAGAATATGACTTAAAAATCAAAAATGTGAAATATACTGACAATATTATAGCTGATTGCTTATCCAGATGATCTTTTGGATCAGGACAACCGAGCGACGTGGGAGCTGAATTCTGAAGGAAGGCAGTTTTTTAAAAAACTTCTTCGAGTGCGAGAAAGACGAGACTGCGCAGGCGCGTGACGAAACAGGACAGTGCGGAGAGTTTAAAAAGGAGGCCACCCAATACAGCGGGCAGCTGTCTGAGTGGGCAGCGAAGTGAGCGGCAGCAGAGTGTAGGGCTTTGGCTTCAACGGGCTTCGACGGTAAACGGGAAGAGGCGAGATCGAAGCACCAACACTTTTTTTCTCCCCCCCGCCCCCCCCGCTTCGCGAATCGGCCCGGACAGGAGCAGCAGGGTTCTCACAGCTAACGGTACGAGCTAACGATTTAAAAAGTTCGTCTGTTTGGCGAGGTAAGTGGGTGAGTAGACTTATTTTTCCTGTTCCATTCCTGTAGAGTTAGATAGCATGCCTGCAGGGTTAGTGCTTTGTTCAGGGTGTCAGATGTGGGAATCCTGGGAGACCTCCAACCTTCCTGATGGCCACATCTGCGCCAGGTGCACCGAGATGCAGCTCCTCAGAGACCGTGTTAGGGATCTGGAGCTGCATCTTGATGACCTACTGCTTATCAGGGAAAGTGAAGAGGTGATAGACAGGAGCTACAGGAAGGTCGTCATCCCGAGGATACAGGGGTCAGAAAACTGGGTCAATGTCAAGAGAGGGAAGGGAAATTCCCGGATAGTGGAGAGCACACCTGTGGCTGTCCCCCTCAGCAAGAAATATCTTGTTCTGGATGCTGTTGAGGGGGATGACCTGACGGGGGCAACACGGTGACCGGGTCTCTGGCACTGAGCCTGGCGCTGTTGTGCAGGAGGGAAGGAGGGAGAAGAGGAATGCGGTAGTCATAGGGGATTTCATATTCAGGGGAACGGACAGGAGATTCTGTGAGCCTGATAGAGATAACCGCATGGTGTGTTGCCTCCCAGGTGCCAGGGCACGGGATATCTCGGATCGGGTCCAGAATATTCTGAAAGGGGACGGTGAGCAGTCAGTTGTCTTGGTACTTGTTGGTACCAAAGACATAGATAGGACAAAGGAGGATGTCCTGAAGAGAGATTTCCGGGAGTTAGGAAAGAAGCTGAGAAGTAGGACCTCCAGGGTAGTAATCTCGGGATTCCTACCTGTGCCACGTGCTAGCAAGGGCAAGAATAGTAGGATCAGGCTGGTGAATGCGTGGTTGACAGACTGGTGCAGGGGGCAGGGATTAATAATCTTGGATAACTGGGATCTCTTCTGGGGGAGTATGACCTGTTCAAAAAGGACAGGTTACACCTGAACCCGAAGGGGACCAATATCCTGGCGGGAAAGATTAATAGAGCTGTTAGGGAGGGTTGAAACTAATTTGGCAGGGGGATGCGAACCGGAATGACAGAGCGGAGGAAGGGGAAAAAAGAAATAAATCTAAGATAGTGAGCAGTAAAGATGTCAGGAAAGACAGGCAGGTGATGTGGTAAATTACCAGCCATTGGTATGAGATGCAGTGCAATAAGGTTGCAGTGAAATTAAAGCGAAACGTACCAGATACTGTTCTTAAGGTGTTATACTTAAATGCACGCAGCATAAGGAATCAGGCCGATGATCTTGTCGTACAGCTACAGACTGGGAGGTATGATATTATGGCCATCTCTGAGACGTGGCTAAAGGATGCATGTCTCTGGGAGCTGAACGTCCAAGGATACACGGTGTAACGGAAGGATAGGAAGGTAGGCAGAGGGGGAGGCGTGGCTTAATTGGTAAGAAATGATATTAAATCATTAGAAAGAGGTGGTATAGGATCGGAAGGTGCAGAATCTTTATGGGTTGAGTCTTTATGGAAATCTTTATGGAAATCGCAGGGGTAAAAGGACCCTGATGGCAGTTATTTATAGGCCTCCAAACAGCTGCAGTGATGTGGACTACAAATTACAGCAGGAAATAGAAAAGGCTTGCCAGAAAGGCAGGGTTATGATAAATGTGGGGGATTTTAACATGCGAGTTGATTGGGAAAATCAGGTCAGAACTGGATCTCAAGAGAGAGAATTTATAGTATGTCTGCGAGATGGCTTTTTAGAACAGCTTGTTGTTGAGCCCACTAGGGAATCGGTTGTACCGGATTCGGAATTGTGTAATGAACCGGGGGAGATTGGAGAGATTGAGGTGAAGGAACCCTTAGGAGGCAGTGATCATAACATGACTGAGTTCACTGTGAAATTTGAAAAAAGAGAAGCCGAAATCTGATATGTCGGTATTTCAGTGGAGTAAAGGATATTACAGTGGCATGAGAGAGGAACTGGCCAAAGTTGACTGGAAAGGAACACTGGCGGGAAAGACGGCAGAGCAGCAGTGGCTGGAGTTTTTGCGTGAAGTGAGGAAGGTGCAAGACAGGTATATTCCAAAAAAGAACAAACTTTCAAATGGAAAAAGGATACAACCGTGGTTGACAAGAGAAGTCATAGCCAAAGTTAAAGCAAAGCAGAGGGCATACAAGGAAGCAAAAATTAAGGGGAAGACAGAGGATTGGGAAGTTTTTAAAAGCTTACAAAAGGAAACTAAGAAGGTCATTAATAGGGAAAAGATTAACTATGAAAGGAAGCTAGCAAATAATATCAAAGAGGATACTAAAAGTTGTTTCAAGTCTATAAAGAGTAAAAAAACAGGTAGGAGTAGATATAGGACCGAGAGAAAATGATGCTGAAGATATTGTAATGGGAAATAAGGAGATGGTGGAGGAACTGAACGAGTATTTTGCATCAATTCTCACTGAGGAAGACATCAGCAGCATACCAGAAACTCAAGGGTGGCAGGGAAGAGAAGTGTGTGCAGTCACAATTATAACAGAGAAAGTTTTCAGGAAGCTGAATAGTCCAAAGGTAGATAAATCTCCCGAACCTAATGGAATGCACCGCCTGTTCTGAAGGAAATAGCTGTGGAGATTGCGGAGGCATTAGCGATGATCTTTCAAAAATTCGATAGATTTTGGCATAGTTCCGGCAGACTAGAAGATTGCAATTGTCACTCTGCTATTTAAGAAGGGGGCAAGGAAACAAAAAGAAAATTATAGACCTGTTAACTTGACTTCAGTGGTTGGGAAGTTGTTGGAGTCGATTGTCAAGGATGAGGTTACAGAGTACCTGGAGGCATATGGCAAAATAGGCAGAACTCAGCATGGATTTCTTAGAGGAAAATCCTGCTTGACAAACCTATTACAATTTTTTGAGGAAATTACAAGTAGGATAGACAAGGGAGATGCAGTGGATGTTGTATATTTGGATTTTCAGAAGGCCTTTGACAAGGTGCCACACATGAGGCTACTTAACAAGATAAGAGCCCATGGAATTACGGGAAAGTTACATACGTGGAAAGAGCGTTGGCTGATTGGCAGGAAACAGAGAGTGGAAATAAAGGGATCCTATTCTGGTTGGCTGCCGGTTACCACTGGTGTTCCACAAGGGTCCGTTTTGGGGCCGCTTCTTTTTACATTGTATATCAATGATTTGGATTATGGAATAGATGGCTTTGCGGCTAAGTTTGCTGACGATACGAAGATAGGTGGAGGGGACGGTAGAGCTGAGGAAACGGAGAGTCTGCAGAGAGACTTGGATAGATTGGAAGAATGGGCGAAGAAGTGGCAAATGAAATACAATGTTGGAAAGTGTATGGTTATGCACTGGCAGAAGAAATAAACGGGCAGACTATTATTTAAATGCGGAAATAATTCAAAGTTCTGAGATGCAATGGGAATTGGGAGTCCTCGTCCAGGATACCCTTAAGGTTAACCTCCAGGTTGAGTCGGTGTTGAAGAAGGCGAATGCAATGTTGGCATTGATTTCTAGAGGAATAGAGTATAGGAGCAGGGATGTGATGTTGAGGCTCTATAAGGCGCTGGTGAGACCTCACTTGGAGTACTGTGTGCAGTTTTGATCTCCTTATTTAAGAAAGAATGAGCTGATGTTGGAGAGGTTACAGAGAAGATTCACTCGAATGATTGCGGGAATGAGAGGGTTAACATATGAGGAAGGTTTGTCCGCTCTTGGACTGTATTGCTTGGAGTTTAGAAGAATGAGGGGAGACCTCATAGAAACATTTAAAATGTTAAAAGGCATGGACAGAGTGGATGTGGCAAAGTTGGTTCCCATGATGGGGGAGTCTAGTACGAGAGGGCATGACTTAAGGATTGTAGGGCGCCCATTTAGAACAGAAATGCGAACAAACTTTTTTAGTCAGAGGGTGGTGAATCTATGGAATTTGTTGCTGCGGGCAGCAGTGGAGACCAAGTCACTGGGCCTATTCAAGGCAGAGATTTATATCTGAGTAGCCAGGGTATCAAAGGTTATGGTGAGAAAGCGCGGGGCGTGGGACTAAATAGGAGAATGGATCAGCTCATGATAAAATGGCAGAGCAAACTCGATGGGCCGAATGGCCGACTGCTGCTCCTTTGTCTTATGTCTTATTTCTTAAGTTGGAAATTGTACAGGTTTTGATCTTGTCATCTGATGATTATGTGTATTTTTTCAAACTCTGAAATATGCAGTTAAACAAAAAATTGCGCCTTCATCAAAATTATTTTTGAAGGGAAGGAGTGTGACAGGTCCTGAATTACCCTTATGGACTCTGCTTTTTAGAAGAGAGAGAGAGAGAGAGAGAGAGAGAGAGAGAGAGAGAGAGGTGCTCAGCAACAGACACCTTGTTAAATAAAAGTTATTTCACACCGACATCTTGTTTTTAAGAGGGAGTGAGATGAAGACTGCTTTGAGATTGTGTCATGATTTTTCGGCAGCATGTTTACATTTCTACAAGGACATGGTATGCTTGTACATTCTTACACAGACAGAGAAAGGAGGGAGGAGCTATTTGAGAGACAGTTGGTTCTCAGTACGGTGAGATAAATAGGAGGCCAGATTACAGACGTGAAACACATGATTTTGGACACTGAATGAGCTTTGTTGTGCCCACAGACGAAGTGGGTTTTTTGGAGGATGGGTTGATGATTCCATCACAGAAGAGCAGTCCACTTTGTTGTGGTCACAGTCGGTGACCTTTAAAGGATTTCGGAGGACAACGGGAAGATCGACGGCGTCAGCTCACCTGAAGATTCAAATCTTTCTCTCTCTCTCGCTCCATCACTCCTCAACTCAATAACACGATCTGAACTGAACTTTACACATTTTCGTAAGACTATATACTTACCCCTAGACTTGAAAAAGCTAGGTTTTCATATATATTTTCACACTTACTTATATATAATCATTTGCTAACCGGTTTGCTTTATCTGCATTTATATTACTGTATTGCGAAGTTACTCATAAATATCATTATTTAATATCGATACTGGACTCCAAAGTGTTTTCCATCTCTGCTGATTCTGTAACCCGTCGCGGGGTACGTGACAATAGAAATCAAATCATTACACCGTGCATTGAGTTGTAATAAACTAAAATAAAGAAAGTTGCCGGATTAGTGTACCGCTGATAAATGATTTATTGCAACAACATAACGTCGATTGCTAATAGTCCATCGTATTGTAAAAGAAATATCGTCAACAGTTTGATAGCAGTGGAACAGGCCTGGTGCGTTCAAACATTTGTACCTTCTGTCCGATGGGACGGGATAGAAGAGAGAATTTCTGGCGAGGGGATTGGGGCAGGAGATGAGTGGCCCATTTAATTCTGCTGGCTGCTTTACGGAGGCACCGGTAAAGAGACCGAATCCACTGAGGGAAGATCTTTTCGATGACGTGTTTATCCGTGTCCACAACCTTCTGCCGTCTCTTGCAGCATCACAGAGCTATCACTTCAAGCCGCGATTCTCCCAGACGGAAAGCTGAATGCTTTCTATGGCCCATCAATACTTTTTTTTAGCACGCGACGTGATAAAGAGGGAATTTCTTTATTCTGCTGAAATTGCCGGGTGGGTTTTCTATGCTGTGGTGTACACATGGTTTGACCAGGAATGGCTATTGCCGATGTTATTGGTCTGAACCGATAACTTTCCACCCCAAGTTGGCGAAGAAGCCTGGCCTCACCCTCTCTGAATCGATGTTTTACTGTTTAGTTTTGTTGACGTTGAGGCAACGGTAGTTTTGATGACACTATGTCAAACAGTAGCAAAAATGCGAAGCATGTGTTCTACATATAACAACCGGAGACAGAAAATACGTGCTAAAAGGTCAATGTTAAAAAAGTCACGAGGGATTTCAGCATACAGACGGATTGAGAAGATCCGGTTGCTGCATAATCGCAAGTATTTATAGCTATTTTTTATAGAGAAACTCGTGGTTGAGCTCACTACGGCTCAATCTGGAGTGGGTATTGCGCTGTGAACCGGGATTGTTTGGAGAGCTCAAGTGAAAATAACCCTTCGGGGAAAGTGATTCACCCGGAAATTTGAGAAGGAGGGGCGAAAGCCAAATGTAAACGTATTGCAGTGTCGTACAGAGAATTACCGGGGCATGAGGGAGGAGTCAGCCAAATTGAATGGAAAGGAACACTGGCAGGGAAGCAATTCTGAAGACACAGAATATATACATCTGAAAAGGGAAAAACTACATGACTTCTAAGATGAGATGGCAGAAAATAGAGCAAATATCGTTGGGATCTCAGGTGATTGGAAGCTTTTACAATCCCCAACAGAAGGCAACTAAAAGGATGGAATACGAAAGTAAACTAGCCAATAGCATTGAAGAGGTCGACAGAAAAAAAATCTTTTTCGGAGACATTGAGTAAACGAGAGGTGAGAACAGATATCAGACCACTGTAAAACGCTGTTGGAGAGGTACTAATGGGAGACAATGAAATGGTGGAGGAACTGAATAAGTTTTTTGCAGCAGGCTTCTCTGTGAAATGCTCTAGCAGGACGCTGGACGTTGCGAGTTTTCAGGGATAAAACGTGTGTGAAGTTGTCATTTCGAGATAGAAAGATTGCGAAACTGAGAGGTATGGAGGTAGATAAATCTCCAGGACCAGATGCTGTACGCGACAGGGATCTGAACGTGGTGCCTGAAGAGATTGAAGGATTAATAATGATCTTTCAGGGATTATTAGTTTCCAAAATGGTTCAGAAAGACTGGGAAATTGCAAATGCCAATCCACCTGGTACGAAAGGAGAGAGGCTGAAGAAAGGAAACTATAGTCTAGCTGGTCTGACCTCAGTGGTTAGGTAAATCTTCGAATCGATTGTGGCTTCGTGGTGCTTGGAGGCACATGGGTAAAATAAGCCATGAACAGCTTGGTTTCTTCAAGCGAATATCTTGCCTGTAAAATCTGTTCGAATTCTTTAAAGAAATAACAGGCATCATAGACAAATGAGAATCGGTGGATGCTACGCCTGGACATTACCAGGAGACCTTTGACAAGTTGCCACACATAAGGCTGCTAAACAAGTTAGGAGCCGTTGGTATTACATGGAAGGTACCAGCATGGATAGAGCAATGTAACAAGGTGGATGAATTAAAAGTGCAGATTGTTATTAATGAATATGATATAGTTGGGATCACAGAGACATGGCTCCAGGGTGAGCAAGGATGGGAACTCAACATTCAGGGATATTCAATATTCAGGAGGGATAGACATGAAAGAAAAGGAGGTGGGGTGGCATTGCTGGTTAGAGAGGAGATTAACACAATAGAAAGAATGGACATAAGCCGGGAGAATGTGGAATCGATATGGGCAGAGCTGCATAACACTAAGGGGCAGAAAACGCTGGTGGCAGTTGTGTACAGGCCACCTAACAGTAGCAGTGAGGTTGGGGATGGTATTAAACAGGAAATTAGAAATGTGTGCAATAAAGGAACAGCAGTTATAATGGGTGACTTCAATCTACATGTAGATTAGGTGAACCAAATTGGTAAGGGTGCTGAGGAAGAGGATTTCTTGGAATGTATGCGGGATGGTTTTTTGAACCAACATGTCGAGGAACCAACTAGAGAGCAGGCAATTCTAGACTGGGTATTGAGCAATGAGGAAGGGTTAATTAGCAATCTTGTTGTGAGAGGCCCCGTGGGTAAGAGTGACCATAATATGACGGAATTCTTCATTAAGATGGAAAGTAACATAGTTAATTCAGAAACAAAGGGTCTGAACTTAAAGAAGGGTAACTTTGAAGGTATGAAACGTGAATTAGCTAAGATAGACTGGCAAATGACACTTAAAGGGTTGACGGTGGATATGTAATGGAAAGCATTTAAAGATCGCATGTATGAACTACAACAATTGTTCATCCCAGTTTGGCAAAAGAATAAATCAAGGAAGGTAGTGCACCCGTGGCTGACAAGGGAAATTAGGGATAGTATCAATTCCAAAGAAGAAGCATACAAATTAGCCAGAAAAAGTGGCTCACCTGAGGACTGGGAGAAATTCACAGTTCAGCAGAGGAGGACAAAGGGCTTAATTAGGAAGGTGAAAAAAGATTATGAGAGAAAACTGGCAGGGAACATAAAAACTGACTGTAAAAACTTTTATAGATATGTGAAAAGAAAAAGATTGGTTAAGACAAATGTAGGTCCCCTACAGACAGAAACAGGTGAATTGATTATGGGGAGCAAGGATATGGCAGACCAATTGAATAATTACTTTGGTTCTGTCTTCGCTAAGGAGGACATAAATAATCTTCCGGAAATAGTAGGGGACAGAGGGTCCAGTGAGATGGAGAAACTGAGGGAAATACATGTTAGTAGGGAAATGGTGTTAGGTAAATTGAAGGGATTAAAGACAGATAAATCCCCAGGGCCAGATGGTCTGCATCCCAGAGTGCTTAAGGAAGTAGCCCAAGAAATAGTGGATGCATTAGTGATAATTTTTCAAAACTCTTTAGATTTTGGAGTAGCTCCTGAGGATTGGAGGGTGGCTAATGTAACCACACTTTTTAAAAAAGGAGAGAGAGAGAAACCAGGGAATTATAGACCGGTTAGCCTAACATCGGTGGTAGGGAAACTGCTGGAGTCAGTTATCAAAGATGTGATAACAGCACATTTGCAAAGCGGTGAAATCATCGGACAAAGTCAGCATGGATTTGTGAAAGGAAAATCATGTCTGACGGATCTCATAGAATTTTTTCAGGATGTAACTAGTAGAGTGGATAGGGGAGAACCAGTGGATGTGGTATATTTGGATTTTCAAAAGGCTTTTGACAAGGTCCCACACAGGAGATTAGTGTGCAAACTTAAAGCACACGGTACTGGGGGTAAGGTATTGATGTGGGTAGGGAATTGGTTGGCAGACAGGAAGCAAAGAGTGGGAATAAACGGGACCTTTTCAGAATGGCAGGCACTGACTAGTGGGGTACCGCAAGGCTCAGTGCTGGGACCCCAGTTGTTCACAAGAAATATTAATGACTTAGATGGGGGAATTAAATGCAGCATCTCCAAGTTTGCGGATGACACGAAGCTGAGCGGCAGTGTTAGCTGTGGGGAGGATGCTTAGAGGATGCAGGGTGACTTGGATAGGTTAGGTGAGTGGGCAAATTCATTGCAGATGCAATTTAATGTGGATAAATGTGAAGTTATCCACTTTGGTGGCAAAAACAGGAAAACAGATTATTATCTGAATGGTGGCCGATTAGGAAAGGGGGAAGTGCAACGAGACCTGTGTGTCATTATACACCAGTCATTGAAAGTGGGCATGCAGGTACAGCAGGCGGTGAAAATGGCGAATGGTATGCTGGCATTTATAGCAAGAGGTTTCGAGTACAGGAGCAGGGAGGTACTACTGCAGTTGGTCAAGGCCTTGGTGAGACCACACCTGGGGTATTTTGTGCAGTTTTGGTCCCCTAATCTGAGGAAATACATTCTTGCCATAGAGGGAGTACAAAGAAGGTTCAGCAGATGGATTCCTGGGATGGCAGGAATTTCATATGATGAAAGATTGGATGAACTAGGCTTATACTCGTTGGAATTTAGAAGATTGAGGGGGGATCTGATTGAAACATATAAAATCCTAAAGGGGTTGGACAGGCTAGATGCAGGAAGATTTTTCCCGATGTTGGGGAAGTCCAGAACGAGGGGTCACAGTTTGAGGATAGAGGGGAAGCCTTTTAGGACCGAGATTAGGAAAAACTTTTTCACACAGAGAGTGGTGAATCTGTGGAATTCTCTGCCACAGGAAACAGTTGAGGCCAGTTCATTGGCTATATTTAAGAGGGAGTTAGATATGGCCCTTGTGGCTAAAGGGATCAGGGGGTATGGAGGGAAGGCTGGTACAGGGTTCTGAGTTGGATGATCAGCCATGATCAGACTGAATGGCGGTGCAGGCTCGAAGGGCCGAATGGCCTACTTCAGCACCTATTTTCTATGTTTCTATGTTTCTATGTTTCATTGACAGGAGGCAAGGAGTGGAAGGTCAAAGGACACGAAGGTCGGGAGGTGAAGGAGAAATATTCTGGAGTCAGCGCTAAGTGGCGACTCCTTTGCTTTCATCTTCGGAAACAGCTTTATTTCTATCGTTCTCTTTCTTCATTTCAGTGCGTGCGGGTTCCTTTTGAGTACCATTACCTGTAGTTTACACTCTGACTTTGGTTCTTTGTGGGAATGAGACAAGCGAGCGCGCCTTCAGGCCTCCGGAATTTCTTAGTTCTGGAGGTGTGATGATCCTAGGGCGGTGGTCCTTACTGAGGCGTCGCGGAAGAACAGGAAACATTGGGAGCGGCTGGTTAGCTCCTGAGAGTGATGTGCCCGGAGAGCTCTGCCTTGTTGTAAAATGTCCTGATGATATCCGGATAGGTAGATTTGCAGATATATTTCACCAAGTAGAGAGGCTACAGACGGACTGAGACTGATTTGGACAATGAGCAAAGAGGTGCCAAATGGTGTACAGAGTTGGAAAAGTTTTGATTATGCACTTTTGTTAAAGCGATGAAAGAGTGGAACATTTTTTGAATGGAGAGAAAATTAGAAAAAAAAAACTGCGGCACTCTGGGATTTGGTAGTCCTTCCGCAGAATTATCGAAAGCTTAATTTTCAGATTGAGTTTGTTTTGAGGAAGGCAAATGCGATGCTACTATTCATTTCAAGGGGACTAGAATATAAAAGCAATGATAGAAGGTTGAAGAATTATAAACCACTGGTGAGGCCGCACTTGGAATATCGTGAACAGTGGGTCCCTTATATTAGAAAGAATATACTGACACTGGAAAGTGTTGAAATAACGGTCAGGAAAATTATTCTAAGTTTGAACGGCTTATCATATGAAAAGCGTTTAATGGTTTTGGGTCGGCATTCACAAGAATTCAGAAGAATGAAGGGTGGCATAATTGACACCTATTTAATGGTGAATGGTCTTGATAGAGTTGATGCGGGCAGCATGTGTCCGATGTGCGGAGTGCATAAGAACAGATGACAGAACACCCGAATAGAGAAGCATCTGTTAGAACGGAGTTGGAGCAGTGTGGTTAGTCCGCAGAAATAGTTCCCGCAGCAGCTATGCAGGCAAAATCTTTCGGAATATTTAAGGAAGAAGGGGATATATACTTGATTGGTCAACGTATGTAGGGATTCTATAAAAAAGGCAGGATATTGTGGGTGAGAGAAATAATGGACCGCCCATGATGAAAAGGAGGAGTAGCCTCCATTACCAGATGGCCTAAATCAGCTCCTATACCTTTTATTCCTATGATCTCTGGCTCGTTCCAGTATTCAGACATCGTTACTGATATGTTAATAATTTAGCGATTTGCAAACATATTTAATTTCAGGATGAAGCAGTGCATATAATAGACGGTGTTACAAATACAAGATAGAACCAAAAAATAGTTCTGTCTTATCTGGGATTCCTTCAATATAGGAACATTGCACTTTATTTTTGGCCGGACGTAAAGGAATTATTATTTTGCTGGGGATGCGTGCGTTCTTAGCCACCGTTCTACAAGGAGGGTTACAGCCTCTCCTCGTGTCGGCTTAGAACATAGAACATAGAATAGTACAGCACAGTACAGGCCCTTCGGCCCACAATTTTGTGCCGACCCTCAAACCCTGCCTCCCTTATAAGCCCCCACCTTAGTTTCCTCCATATACCTGTCTAGTAGTCTCTTAAACTTCACTAGTGTATCTGCCTCCGCCATTGACTGAGGCAGTGCATTCCACGCACCAACTACTCTCTGAGTAAAAAACTTTCATCTAATATCCCCCTTGAACTTTCCACCCCTTACCTTAAAGCCATGTCCTCTTGTATTGAGCAGTGGTGCCCTGGAGAAGAGGCGCTGGGTATCCACTCTATCTATTCCTCTTATTATCTTGTACACCTCTATCATGTCTCCTCTCATCCTCCTTCTCTCCAAAGAGTAAAGCCCTAGCTCCCTTAATCTCTGATCATAATGCATACTTTCTAAACCAGGCAGCATCCTGGTAAATCTCCTCTGTACCCTTTCCAATGCTCCCACATCCTTCCTGTAGTGAGGTGACCAGAATTGGACACAGTACTCCAAGTGTGGCCTACCAGAGTTTTACAGAGCTGCATCATTACATCGCGACTCTTAAACACTATCCCTCGACTTATGAAAGCTAACACCCCATAAGCTTTCTTAACTACCCTATCTACTCATTATGTCAGGAAACCTTACTGAGCACCCCGAACAAACGCCGACCCATCTAAACCCATCGCTATAGGGCGATACCAATCAATATTTCGGAAATAAAACTCTTCCTCCCTGACAATATTGTTATGAATATACCTTTCCAGAATCTGTCTCCCTATCCGCTCCTCGATCACCCTGTTACTGTTGGGTGGTCTATAAAAACACCAGTAGATCTATTGATCCCTTCCTGTTGCTAACTTCCACTCAGAGACTCAGAGACAATCCCTACATCACTTCCTCCTTTTCAGCAGCCTTGACACTATCTCTGAGCAGCAGTGCCACGCCTCCACCAATTTTGCCTTCCTTCAGGACCTTTCTGAAACATCTATTGGAGACGGACCAGAGGAGGTTCACAAGGATGATTCCAGGAAGGAAATGGTCATCATACGACGAACGCTTGACGGCGCATGTTCTGTACTCGCTGGAATTCAGAAGGATGGTAGCGATAGGTAGGATATCATTGAAAGATTTCGAATTTTGATAGGGGTATACAAAGTAGTTTTAGAAGGGAAGATTCCAAAAGTGGGAGAGTCTAGGACACCAAGCGTAGCCTCAGGATAGATGACCGTGCTTTCAGAACAGGAATGCGGAGAAATTTCTTTCACCGAAGGGTGGCAAATTTGTGGCATTGGTTGCTACATGCAGCTGCGGAGGCAAGGCGGTTGAGCGTTTATAAGGCAGATATTCATAGGTTCATGATTGGACACGCCATCAAAGGTTATGGGGAGAAAAGAGAACTGAGTTGAGGAGGAGATAGAGAGAAAACGACACGGGGTCACAGTAATGCGGACACGCAGGGACACAGAGGCATGGGGATATAGAAACCTAGGGATACAGGGATGCAGAGATAAACGGACACAGAGATTCAAGGATAGTGAGACATGGGGATAAAGAGACAGAGCGATACAGAGATACAGGGATTCAGATTCATGTGGATAAAGTGACACAGGAATACATGGTTACAGTAATACAGGTACCGGGTACACCGACACGGGTATACAGAAGCATGGTGATATAGATACACAGTAATAGAGGGAAAAGGGATACGGGGATGCAGAGATAAAGTATTAAAGGGATAAAGTGTTACCGATATTCCGAAACACTGGCACACAGGGATACAGGAATACAGATAAGCTGGGATACAAGTAGAGAGGGATACAGAGACAATAATAGAGAAACACAGGGGTATAGGATTACAGGTATGCTGGAATGCAGAGACACAGGGATGCAGGGACAAATGGATACAGAGACATAGTGAGACAGAGGCACGGGAATATGGAGACACCAATACAGGGATAAATGGATACAGGGTTACAGAGAGTCAGGGATAGGGCGGCTGGAATACAGCTCTAGGTAGATAGAGTCATACAGAGACTCAGTGACACAGAAACACCCGGATACATGATACAGGATTACAGATAGCGACAGACATAGATTCCGAGGCACAAAAATAAAGAGACACACGGATAAAGGGATGCAAGCATACAAGGACACAGAGATAGAATGGCACAAAAAATTCAGAGATACAACTATACAGGGAAGCAGAGATACAGGGATAAAGAGACACGGGGATATCGGCAGACAGGCATATAGGAAAAAAAAGAGAGATGCAGGTATACAGCGACATCGGAATATAGGGAGATAAATCTGGGGATACAGAGACACAGGGACACGGGAATACAGAGATACAGGATAGAGGCATTGGGACACAGGGATACAGAGATATAGGGATAAAGGGATACAGAGATACAGAAACACAGGATAAAGAGATACAGAGATACGGAAACAGAGACACAGTGATACAGGGATACTGTGGTACTGAGACGCGGGCACATAGTGATACAGGGATACAGGGATACAGGGATACAGGGATGAAGCGATACAGAAATACAGAGACACAGTGATACAGGGATACAGGGATGAAGCGATACAGGGATACAGGGATACAGTGATACAGTGATACAGGGATGAAGCGATATAGAGATACAGAGACACAGTGATACAGGGATACAGGGATGAAGCGATACAGAAATACGGAGACACAGTGATACAGGGATACGGAGATACAGGGATACAGGGATACAGGGATACAGGGACACAGGGACACAGGGACACAGGGATACAGAGACACAGGGATACAGAGACACAGGGATACAGGGATACAGGGATACAGGGATACAGGGATACAGGGATACAGGGATACAGGGATGAAGTGATATAGAGATACAGAGACACAGTGATACAGGGATACAGGGATGAAGCGATACAGAAATACAGAGACACAATGATACAGGGATACAGGGATGAAGCGATATAGAGATACAGAGACACAGTGATACAGGGATACAGGGATGAAGCGATACAGAAATACAGAGACACAGTGATACAGGGATACAGGGATGAAGCGATACAGAAATACAGAGACACAGTGATACAGGGATACAGGGATGAAGCGATATAGAGATGCAGAGACACGGTGATACGAGGATAGAGGGATACAGAGATACAGAGACGCAGTGATACAGCGGTACAGGGATGAATCGATACAGAAACAGAGACACAATGATACAGTGGTACAGGGATACAGGGATGAAGAGATGCAGAGATACAGAGACACAGGAATACATTGATGCAGGGTTAACAAGATATGGAGACACCGGGGTACAGGGATACAGAGATACAACTATGCAGAGGGGACTGAAACAATTGTTCCCTGTCATAGATTTCCCTATATTTATACGTCAGTGGTAGTTATGGTGTTTGTCGTTGTCCGGATAAGTTGAGTGATTGTGGAGAATATGGTAGGGAATTGTGTGGGGTTTTCAGTGACTTTAACAGTGAGGCCAGGTTGGTGAACGGTGAGAAATGCCTGGTTGTTAACACGCCCAGAAAGCCGTTTTTCTTCTTTTTCTTTTTTCCCGAGAGACGAGTACCTGATGCCCACACGAAATATCAGTTGATGTTCTAAAGTTTACCATTAACTTTTTCAACGCTTTTCCATGCCGGAACTGTAAGCTGCAAGCAGACAGCATTTTCTGCCAAGTGGCGGGTGAGAGACATCATGTCTCGGCGTAGTTACGATTTCGTAAGGCATTTTGGTACATTGTCTAGTGTTTCTATAATCGTATATTTATTGTGAAGATCAGAACTCTTCATAATTCTGACTGTGAGGTCACACGCGATGTCATAATAATACCTCGGGTATTCATTTTTACAGTGAATTGTTCACTTAATTTCATTTATAGATTACGCTTTTTTCAGCTGACACAGTGAAATTGCTTTGGCGCAACAGAGCTTTCTGGCTCTTAACGACTATTGTCCAGGTACTCCAATGTTTTAAGAGAGCTTTCGCTTCCATCACGCAAACAGACCATTCTCAGATATAGACATACCGAGAGAGAAAGTAACGGGGACACAGGGGTGCAGAGACGCAGGGAAACAGTTACAGGGATACAGAGACTATGGATACAGGGATACGGAGACTCAGGGATATAGGGATACGGTGATTAATGAATACAGAGATACAGGGATACAGAGATACAGGAATTCATGGATACCGGGATACACAGACACAAGGATACATGTAAACTGAGATGCAGAGACCGGGCGACCGAGACATAGAAATAGAGAGGCATGCGCATTCAGGGAACCTCTGACATGGACTAAAAGGATACGGGGTACAGATACTGAAGGATGGACAGACACAGGGACACTGTGATACAGGGACACTGGGATGCAGAGACACCGGTATACACATATACAGGGATACAGAGATACAGAGACAGAGGGATCAAGAGACACAAGGATACAGGGATTCAAGGATACAGAGAAAGGTGGATACATATGCACAAGGATACAGAGACAGAGGGATAGGAATATACAGCGATACAGAGATAAAGGGAAGGAACAATGATGTAGTGATGTAGAATCAGGGATACAGAGAAAGAAGAATACAGAGTCACGGGGATACAGAGTGGGGAAGAGAGACACAGGGATAGAACGATACAGGTATACGGTGATGTAGAGACAGGGATATAGAGAAAGAACGATACAGTAACGCAGGGATACCGAGAGTGGGATATAGAGGTATAGGTACACAGTGATGTAGAGACAGGGATACAGAGAAAGAAGGATAGTGAGACACAGGAATAGAGCGATACAGGGATGTTGTGATGTAGAGACGGATATAGAAAATGAAAGATACAGAGGCAGAGGGATACAAAGTCAGAGAGATTGAGCTATGCAGGGATGCAGTGATGTCGAGATTTGGGATACAGAGAAAGAATTATACAGAGCCCCAATGTTACAGAGACACAGGGTTAGAACGATACAGCCATACAGGGATAGCAAGATACGTAGTCACAGTGAAACAGCAATATAAAGAGACAGGTATAGGCGGATACAGGGACAGTGAGAAACAGAAGATAAAGTTATGCAGCGGGGAGGGCTAGATCTGCAATCATGGCGGAGATTCAGGAATAGGCAGGGCGCGTTCTCGGGATCCAGTTGGTGATTATGGAGAGTATTTTAGGTATTGCGCTGGGTTTTCAGCTGCTCAGAGATTGAGACCTGGTTAGTGGCGGTGTGATATGCTTCAGACGTTCAGAAAGCCATTTCCTTCCGAGAGAGGAGTAGCCGTTGAAATGTCAAACGATTTTCTGAAGTTTATCATTAACTTGATCGATTCTGCTCTATGCCAGAACAATAATCCGCAAAAGACGGCATTTCAGTTTGACACATTGTCCAGTGTCTCTCCAAACGGTTCTTCATTGCTAAGATATGAAACTTTCACAATTCTGACTATGCCGTGACACGGGATGTAATAACAGCAATGTTCACCGTATCCCAGCCGTATGATATTCATTTTTTTTCTGTAAATTGTTAATTTCTTATCATTTATAGCTTATTATTCTCCACTTTAGGCAGTAAAATGTCTTTGGCGCAATACAGCCAAAGATCAACATGGCACAGAATTCGTCTCATTGGTCTATATTCTGTTGCCGAACACTAAGGGTATATCTCATTTTACCCGTAGCTTGCCCAAAGTTTTCTGGCTCTTAACGATTATTGTCCAGCAACACATGAGGTGTTATGAGAGCTTTCGCCTCCCTCACACACTCAGACTGCGCTCTCTAGACCCAATGAATACTCAAGGTGAAGAAAGTTGTCAACTTCTAGATAATATTCGACTAGCACGCTGTCTAATTTCTATCTCATAAACACATCTCTGGTTTAGCCACGGCTGGAATACAGAGTACATTTCTAGTCGTAATGTTGGAAAAAGGGGTTAGCTGCAATGAAGAAAATGCAAAGGATATTCTCTGGCATGTAGTCCGTGTTGGACTTCTGTAACTACAGGTATACTGTGGGAATATTTGGTTTTGATCAACTGTACCTCAATCACATTCTTCTTTCGGCTACTTTTCTGTAACATTTTACTTCTTTACCCATATACCCTTTGGTCATTGATATCACCTTGCCAAGAATGTCTCCGACTCCTCAGTGAGTCGGTCGCTGGGAGGGATGTATACCACCATTAATCTCTTTCCACACTATCCAGCATTTTCCCATAGCTGAAACATTCTTTACCCATCATTATCTTGCAGAATAGGCTGTACAGCCTCTCTGGTGGATTCAGTCGTGTGGTTTTGATTAGCGAGCGCATCTACATGCAGCGCGCCAACTGTGACGTAACGAATTTGCGATGATGATGTAAGGTGACCTTCATGCTATTGTATCGGATATGCCAGCAAATGGAAACTTCTCATCCCTACGCCATGTATTGCGGCTATCCTCCTTCATTTGTGATATGCAGTCGACATATGCTGCAGGATTAGCTGGTGATGCACGCTCGACGGACTGCCTTTCCATCCGTCGTGGTGGGTAAATACGATGGAACCTGTATGCTCCGCTAGTCGGATCTCATGCCGACGTTATGACTCAAGTCTCATTTCTGTGTGGTTATTGATGCTCAGACACGGGAGGGCAGATCTCTTCTAATTCTCCGATATGGATGACCTATACAATGTGACGTGGCGTCACATGGCTCCGTTTTGTTACTTCTGTTATATTTAATAGACGATGATGACCGCGCTGACCAATTCTGAAAGATTTCGCATGACTTATAACGGGTTAAAGGAGAATCACGTGTTCGTTACACTGCCAGGAACATAGAACTTTCTGTTCATTTTATGACGCA
Source organism: Mobula birostris (assembly GCF_030028105.1). Taxonomy (NCBI): domain Eukaryota; kingdom Metazoa; phylum Chordata; class Chondrichthyes; order Myliobatiformes; family Myliobatidae; genus Mobula; species Mobula birostris. Next base: position 209,786,003 of record NC_092373.1, read on the forward strand.
ACACTTACTAATATGGAGATTTATGTTACGATCCGGACTGTTGATTCCAGGTTTTCCCGTGTCCCTCGACTCTGGTGATTAGAGGCAATTAACACTCGGCTGAACCGGTAGGTTATAGTCTCCAACTTTCAGCCGCTCGGTGCGGGAGCGTCTGCAAAGTCATCCAAGGTACGATGTGCCGATGTCATCTGGCAGGAGCAAGCCCAGTCTCTGCCGAAGCGAGTGCCGGTAATTCGACTCTCCTCACCGGAACAACCCTATCCAGTTACCTCGCCAAAGCGAGCCTGCAAAGTTTCCTCAACGAGGTGGGTCCATCAGTTAACCCGCCGGAGAGAATCAAGAACCGCTGTCTACTGTTCCCGGGACGAGTCGAGAACTCGCCATTACCCGGAGGCTCCAAATCAAGTCCTGGCCCTGGCGGCATTCAAGCACCAATTCAAATCCTGTTCCTGGCGGCATTCAAACACCAAGTCAAGTCCTGTCCCTGGCGGCATTAAAGCTCAAAGTCAAGTCCTGGTCCTGGCGGCATTCAAGCACCAAGTCAAGTCCTGGTCCTCGCGGCATTCAAGCACCAAGTCAAGTCCTGGTCCTGGCGGCATTCAAGCACCGTCAAGTTCTGGCCCTGGCGGCATTCAAGCACCAAGTCAAGTCCTTGCCCTGGCGGCTTCGCAGTTCTGAGTCAAGTCCTGGCCCTGGCGGTCTGTGATTCCTGCCCCACCCCCTTGTCTGAATCCGTTCTCTGCCCCTCTCGCCTCTAGCCCTCGTCTGCAGCCCCTGCCTCCACTTCGGTCTAGTTCCATTGCCGGAGCTAGATAGATACTGTCTGGTGTTCATTCGTGTTGGTATTGTCTTGTCTTGTCCTTGCCTCCTTGGGGTAAGTCAGGCCGTCTTACCGTTGCTCCACGGGGAGTGATGGCTTGTCCTGTCTGGTCCTCGATTACGTGGGGGTAAGTCTGGCCGTCTTGCCGTTGCCCCACAGAGGGTCATGAGTCCCGGCCCTATGTCCTGTACCCAAGGAGGGGTCCCGGCTCTCTGTTCTGTGTTTGAGTCACGGCCCTATGTCCTGTACGCAAGGAGGGGTCCTGACTCTGTGTTCTGTATATGAGTCCATGGTTCCATGTACCTGTTCCCCGAGACCGAGGCTCTGTGTTCCTATGTTCCTCCTCTCCCTAGCCCAAGTCATGTCCATGCCTGGTTTTGGGGTCCGAGACCGAGGAAAGACCAGGTACTGTGTCCTTGCCCAATCTCTGGCTCGGAGTCCATACCCTAGCCTCTTTATGTCTCATCTAGTTCTGGGAGCCCATGCCGAGTCTAAGCCCAGACCCTATGTCCCAACCTAGTCGTAGTCCTGAGTACTTGTACAGTTCGCTATTTCCTGCTCCTGTCTTGCTCTCCTGGTATTGAACAATAAACTAAATCTAAGTATCCTCACAAGATGTGTCTTGCATTTGGGTCCACCCGCCAGTGTGACAGGTAGTGATTAAAGGGGAGAACAGACTGACATTTTGCATGACAGGAGTTTATTCATCCTTGATGAATGGCCTAGAGCACAATGATTCAGAATGTTGCTTCAGCACTATAGGCTCACATGCCGAGAGGCAGAGAAACAGGCAGTTTCACAATCACATCCATTAATTGTCGATAGACACTTATCCCACTGGCTACATTTGGATAATTTCTTACTAGAACGTCTTTTAAAATGCTTTCATAGAAACATAGAAAATAGGTGCAGGAGTAGGCCATTCGGCCCTTCGAGCCTGCACCGCCATTTATTATGATCATGGCTGATCATCCAACTCAGAACCCCGCCCCAGCCTTCCCTCCATACCCGCTGATCCCCGTAGCCACAAGGGCCATATCTAACTCCCTCTTAAATATAGCCAATGAACTGGCCTCAACTGTTTCCTGTGGCAGAGAATTCCACAGATACACCACTCTCTGTGTGAAGAAGTTTTTCCTAATCTCGATCCTAAAAGGCTTCCCCTTTATCCTCAAACTGTGGCCCCTCGTTCTGAACTTCCCCAACATCGGGAACAATCTTCCTGCATCTAGCCTGTCCAATCCCTTTAGGATTTTATACGTTTCAATCAGATCCCCCCTCAATCTTTTAAATTCCAAAGAGTACAAGCCCAGTACATCCAGTCTTTCTTCATATGAAAGTCCTGCCATCCCAGGAATCAATCTGGTGAACCTTCTTTGTACTCCCTCTATGGCAAGGATGTCTTTCCTCAGATTAGGGGACCAAAACTGCACACAATACTCCAGGTGTGGTCTCACCAACGCATTGTACAACTGCGTAGTACTTCCCTGCTCCTGTACTCGAATCCTTTCGCTATAAATGCCAGCATACCATTCGTCTTTTTCACCGCCTGCTGTATCTGCATGCCCACTTTCAGTGACTGGTGTATAATGACACCCAGGTCTCGTTGCACCTCCCCTTTTCCTAATCGGCCACCATTCAGATTACAATCTGTTTTCCTATTTTTGCCACCAAAGTAGATAACTTCACATTTATCCACATTAAATTGCATCTGCCATGAATTTGCCCACTCACCCAACCTATCCAAGTCACTCTGCATCCTCTTAGCATCTCCTCACAGCTAACACTGCCACCCAGCTTCGTGTCATCCGCAAACTTGGAGATGCTGCATTTAATTCCCTCATCCAAGTCATTAATATATATTGTAAACAACTGGGGTCCCAGCACTGAGCCTTGCGGTACCCCACTAGTCACTGCCTGCCATTCTAAAAAGGTCCCGTTTATTCCCACTCTTTGCTTCCTGTCTGCTAACCAATTCTCCATCCACATTAATACCTTACCCTCAATACCGTGTGCTTTAAGTTTGCACACTAATCTCCTGTGTGGGACCTTGTCAAAAGCCTTTTGAAAATCCAAATATACCATATCCACTGGTTCTCCCCTATCCACTCTACTAGTTACATCCTCAAAAAATTCTATGTGATTCATCAGACATGATTTTCCTTTCACAAATCCATCCTTCCTAGAATTCTCTTTAATAGCAGTGATTGCATTTATCTCCAGCATACTTACCGAAAGCGAATTTCAGATACCCACTAATAACAATGCAAAAACAAACTGAAATAGTTCTAAGATTAATCCAGAAGCTATCGGAAATGTACTATGCTACTCCGATCACCGAGTCTGCTCCGCCATTCCATCATGGGTAACTTATTAATCTGCTCGACTTCATTTTGCTTTTCCCATTGTAACATATGTGATTTGAAACGGGCGTCTGTTGTACCATGTCATCGTGTTCTGCTTTCTTTTCTTCTCTTTGTAGCTTTTAAAGCCTGAGAAAATCTATCAAAACCCATCCAAATCTATCAAATGACTTGGCGCCCATAGCAATCCATTATAAGGAATTCCACAGATTCTAGATAAAGATTCTAGTTAATTCCATCTAGTTAAAGAAGTCTATATTCCAAATGGAAATCCCTCTTTTATGACAGCATTGTCTTCTGGACATAGAACCACAGACTAAAGGACATATGATACTCAGATCAACTCCGTGTAGGACTTTCACTATTCAATACGCTTCTGAGAGACCTGTCACTACCTATTATTCTTCTGAAGTCCAGAACATTCAGGCACAGAACAGTTAAACTTTCTACGTAGGTTAACCACGTATTTTCTGGAATCAATTCTTGAACGGTATCTGGATACACCGATGTCATCACATCTCCGCTCAGATAACGGTGCAAGAAATGCTCACAGTACTCCAAGTCCAGTCTGATCAAAATCTTATATACCCCTAGATTCCATCTTGTATCTTCTAGTCCTTTGCAAATGAGTACTAACATAGCACTTGGTTTCCACACCAGTGCCCAACCTGCAATTTAACCATTAGGGAATGCTGCAGAATGATACCCAAGTCGCCTGACATCTGTGATTTGTTTTCAGTTCGTTCCCTGTTTTGAAAATAGTCTTTGTCTTTATTTCTTCAACCAAAGTGCATGACTGTACATTCCCTTTCACTGTATTCAATACATGATTACTTTGTCTATTCTAGCAGACTGTCCAAGTAATTCTGCGGACCCCTGCTCCTCGAAACTTCCTGCCCCTCTACCTACACTTGTATTATCAGGAAACTTCTCCACAAACCATTAATTCCATTATCCAAATCTTTAGCATATAACATGATAATAAGTGGTCCCGATATTGACCCCTGTGGAACATCACTAATTACTGACAGCTAACAAGAAATAGCCTTCTTTATTATAACTTGTCTCCTGCCGTGAGCCAATCTTCTATCCTCCGTGTTATCTGTCCTGTAGTGCCATGGGTTCTTATGTTAAGCAGCCTCAAGTATGGTACATGGTCAAGTACCTTCTGAAAATACATACAAACAAAACCCACAGACTCTCCTTTGCCTATCCCACCTATTATTTCCCCAATGGAATCGAAAAGATTTAAAAGGCCTCAGCCCATCATATTTCCGACCACTGAATTCAAACAAAGCGGCCAGTCATTTACTTTCTTCTACCGCTCGGTATTCTCAAAGACTGGAGTGACTCTGCAAAATTCCAGTCCTCCTGAACCATTATCCTGAAATAATGTATCACCTGGCGAGGCAGTCCAGGACAAGAGGATACAGCCTTAAGACAAAGGGGCGTATATTCAAAACAGATGCAGGAAATATCTTTAGCAAAAGGGTGGTGAATTTGTAGAATTTATTACCACAAGCAGCTCTGAAGGGAAGGTCATTGGGTATATTTAAGGCAGATATTGATCGGTTCTTGATTGGATTTGGCATCAAAGGATTACGGGAAGAAGTTCGGGGAATAGAGTTGAGGAGGAGAAAAAGGATCAACCATGATCGAATGACGGAGCAGTCTCGATGGGCCAAATGGCTGAATTCTGCTCCTTTGTACTATAGTCTTAGGGTCTCTATGCTACATTATCTGCCATCCCTTTTGTTGTAATATGTCTTTGACTTCCTCTTTCATTCACGGCTGCCACGTTCGCATTTTGGAATACTTTATTTTACTATTGGTATCCACGCCCTCAGAATTCCTTTGCTGATGTGCCGTCATCCCTGCTTGTGTCCCCTTCTAATCAACTTTGGCCAGATGCTCTCTCATGCCACTGTAATTCCGTTTATTCCACTATAATACTGATGCGGATTATTTCATCCTCGGCTCTCAACTGAACTGTGAATTCTAAAATGTAATGGTCAGTGTATTGTAAGGGACCATTTAACTTAAGCTCCCAAATCAAATATGGTTCATTTCACTCCACCCCATCACAAGCTGTACTGAAATGCCTTTCTCCTCCAAACCAGTTAATATTGTTTGAACCTGCTCGCCTTGACTTCCTCTGTCAGCCACGGTTGTCTCCTCCTCCCGATGGAATACTTATTCACTTATTGTTGGTATCTTTTCTGCGCTTTCCAAATTCTTCCCACAAACTGCAGACAATGTTGTTGTGCACTACAACATCACCCACCTTACACTGTGCACTGCCTCATCCACACCACTTCACTCTGGTTCTGATAACGATGTAGATTTTAAGCCATGCCCAACTGCCCTAGCGAACGTGCCACGATACTATTGATCGCATTCCAGCTCAGGTCAAGCCGTCCGTTTTGTACATGTCATAACACTGCCGGAATAAGTATCAATGTGTGAAGAGAATTAGGCGAGAATAATTAGGGCCCAACTGCTGTGGGTATCCGAGACTAGAATCGAGACACTAAACTAGACTAAAACGAGGGCAGGATTCAAAGCAGGACGCTCGTCGAGAATCAGAAATTGAACTGACGAGTCAGCACTGATCCTTAGTTCAGGTGCTCTTGAAATATTAGAATTCTGGCGTCAACACACGGCTGCCAAATAGCGGGACACACCTGAATATTTAAAGGAACGGCCCAGCCATCCATGTGCCGGAGAATTCGAGCGTCTAAATCGCAATTGCCATGCTGACTATTACTAGTCATATTATGCCTCTCGAAATGTTCATAAATCTTGCCTCTCAGGATCTTTGCAATCAAGCTGTCAGCTACTGAAGTAAGACTCACTGGTCTATAATTTCCTGGGATATCTTGACTCACTTCCTTGAATAAGGGAACAGCAACTGTAATCGTCAAATTCTCTGAAGCCGTCTGGTCCACGTTGATGATGCAAAGATCATTGCAGGAGGCTCAACTATCTCCTCCCTCGCCTCCTATGTAGCCTGGTGTACATCTTGTCCGGTGCCGTAGACTTATCCAACGTGATGCATTTCAAAAGCTCCAGCACTTCCTCTTTCTTAATGTCTATATGCTCAATCTTTTCAATCGGCTGTAAGTCATCCCTACAAACACAAAGATTCTTTACCGTCGTGAATACTGAAGAAAAGTATTCATTAAGTACCTAGCAACACAAGTAAAGGTTGCTGGTAAATGCAGCAGGCCAGGCAGCATATCTAGGAAGAGGTACAGTCGACGTTTCTGGCCGATACCCTTCGTCAGGACTAACTGAAAGAAGCGCTAGTAAGAGCTAGTAAGCTAGTAATCTCTTACTAGCTCTTCTTTCAGTTAGTCCTGACGAAGGGTCGCAGCCCGAGACGTCGACTGTACCTCTTCCTAGAGATGCTGCCTGGCCTGCTGCGTTTACCAACAACTTTTATGTTTGTTGCTTGAAATTCCAGCATCTCCAGATTTCCTCGTTTTTGTGTCATTAAGTACCTATGACATCTCCTCCGTTTCAATGCACTCTTTTCCACTGTCTCACTTGATTGGTCCTATTCTCTCACATCTTATCCTCTTGCTCTTCACATACTTGTAGAATGCCTTGGGGTTTTACTTAATCCTGCTCGCAAAGGCCTCCTCATGGCCCCTCCTAGCACTTCTAATTTCATTCTTAAACTCCTTCCTGCGAGCCTTATAATCTTCTACATCTCTATCATTATCTAGTTATTTGAAGCTTTCCTAAGCTTTTCCTATCTTCTTGAATAGATTTTCAACAGCCTTTGTACACCACGGTTCCCGTAGCCTGCTGTCCTTTACCCATCTCATCTAAGGGATGCCCATGCAGAACGCCACTCAAATATCCCCTGAACTTTTGCCATATTTCTGCCGTACATATCCATGAGAGCATTTGTTCCCAATTTATGCTTTCAAGTCCCTGCCTGATAACTTCATATTTATCCTTACTCCAATTAAACGCTTTCCTAACTAGTCTTTTCCTATCCCACTCCAATAGGCGCTCCAGGATTGTTTTGAGGCGACAGACTGGCAGGCACTCTGAGCTACATGGAGAGGATATTGATGGACTCAGATTGCATCACTGATTACATTAACTTCTGTGTGGACTGCAATGTTCCGACAAGAACTGTCCTTTGTTATTCAAATAACAAGTCATGGGTGACAAAGGACAATAAGGACATCCTGAACGCTAAAAAGAGGGTGTTTAGAGATGGAAATAGGGAGGAGATGAGGGCAATACAGAGGGACATGAAAGCCAGGATCAGGGAGGCTAAAGACAGGTACAGGAGGAAGCTTGAGTGGAAACTCCAGCAGAACAACATGAGAGGGGTCTGGAGGGGGATGAGGACCATCACTGGATTCCGGCAAACTAGCAACAGAGGAGCTGAATGCAGTATGGACAGGGCCAACGAAATTATCCTGTTCTTTAACAGATTTGACATTGTGGCCCCTGCCCAACCCCCACATGAGTCATCTGTTGACGGCCCCCAACCAACACATTCCACTCTCCCCTCCTACCCCTCCTCACAGACCCCCACCCTGCTCTCATGACTATACCCCTCCCCCACACGAAACCACCACGGTGGGCTTCACAGCTGAACAGGTGAGAAGACAGCTGAAACGTCTCAACCCAAGCAAGGCTGCAGGACCGGATGGTGTCAGTACCAGGGTGCTCAAAGCCTGTGCCCCTCAGCTATGTGGAGTACTTCGCCATGTATTCAACCTGAGCCTGAGGCTCTGGAGGGTTCCTGTACTGTGGAAGACGTCCTGCCTCGTCCCTGTGCCAAAGAGACCGCGCCCCAGTGGCCTCAATGACTACAGACCGGTGACATTGACCTCCCACATCATGAAGACCTTGGAGAGACTTGTCCCGGAGCTGCTCCGGCCTATGGTCAGGCCACACTTAGATCCCCTCCAGTTCACCTACCAGTCCCGACTAGGAGTTGAGGATGCCGTCGTCTACCTGCTGAACCGTGTCTACGCCCACCTGGAGAAGCCAGCGAGCACTGTGAGGGTCATGTTTTTTGACTTCTCCAGTGCGTTCAACATCATCTGCCCTGCTCTGCTGGGGAAGAAGCTGACAGCGATGCAGGTGAATGCTTCCCTGGTATAATGGATTCTTGATTACCTGACTGGCAGACCACAGTACGTGTGCTTGCAACACTGTGTCCGACAGAGTAATCAGCAGCACTGGGGCTCCACAGGGGACTGTCTTGTCTCCCTTTCTCTTCACCATTTACACCTCGGACTTCAACTACTGCACAGAGTCTTGTCATCTTCAGAAGTTTTCAGATGACTCTGTATAGTTGGATGCATCTGCAAGGGAGATGAGGTTGAGTACAGGGCTACCGTAGGAAACTTTCTCACATGGTGTGAGCAGAATTATCTGCAACTTAATGTGAAAAAGACCAAGGAGCTGGTGGTAGACCTGAGGAGAGCTAGGTTACTGGTGACTCCTGTTTCCATCTAGGGGGTCAGTGTACACATGGTGGAGGATTACAAATACCTGGGGATACGAATTGACAATAAACTGGACTGGTCTAAGAACACTGAGACTGTCTACAAGAAAGTTCAGAGCCGTCTCTATTTCCTGAGGAGACTGAGGTCCTTTAACATCTGCCAGACGATGCTGAGGATGTTCTACGAGTCTGTGGTGGCCAGTGCTGTCATCTTTGCTGTTGTGTGCTGGGGCAGCAGTCTGAGGGTAGCAGACATCAACAGAATCAACAAACTCATTCGTAAGGCCAGTGATGTTTTAGGGATGGAACTGGACTCTCTCACGGTGGTGTCTGAAAAGAGGATGCTGTCCAAGTTGCATGCCATCTTGCTCGATGTCTCCCATCCACTGCACAACGTACTGGGTGGGCACAGGAGTACATTCAGCCAGATCCTCCCTTGGAGGATCAGACACCCTGAGCCGATAGGCTGGTCCTGCACTCATTTCATAATTTACTGGCATAATTTACATATTACTATTTAACTATTTATGGTTCTTTTACTATTTATTATTTATGGTGCAACTGTAACCAAAACCAATTTCTCCCGGGAACAATAAAATATGAGTATGACTATGACTACTATAGTCAAGGAAGTATGATTGTGATCACTGTATCCAAAATGATCACCCACTGAGATCTAACACCTGACCAAGGTCATTTCCCAATACCTGATCAATTACAGCCTCTCCTCTTGTCAGCTTATCCACATATTAAGTCAGGAAACCTTCCTGAGCACCCCGAACAAAGGTCGACCCATCTAAACCACTTGCTATAGGGCGATACCAATCAATATTTAGGAAATTAAAATCTTCCTTCCTGACAAAATTGTTATTATATCTTTCCAGAATCTGTCTCACTATCCGCTCCTCGATCTCGCTGTTACTGTTGGGTGGTCTATAAAAACACCAGTAGATTTATTGATCCCTTCCTGTTGCTAACTTCCACTCAGAGACTCAGAGACAATCCCTACATCACTTCCTCCTTTTCAGCAGCCTTGACACTATCTCTGAGCAGCAGTGCCACGCCCCCACCAATGTTGCCTTCCTTCAGGACCTTTCTGAAACATCTATTGGAGGCGGACCAGAGGAGGTTCACAAGGATGATTCCAGGAAGGAAATGGTTATCATACGACGAACGCTTGACGGCGCATGTTCTGTACTCGCTGGAATTCAGAAGGATGGGCCGGGGGGCGGTGGGGGAAGTCGTTGGTTAGGATGTCATTGAAAGAATCCGAATTTTGAAAGAAGTATACAAAGTAGATTTAGAAAGGATGTTTCCCATAGTGAAATAGTTTAGGACACGAGGCATAGCCTGAGGATAGAGGGGCGTCCTTTCAGAAAAGGGATACGGACAAATTTCTTTCGCTGAAGGGTGACGAATTTGTGGCATTGGTTGCCACATGCAGCTGTGGAGCCGAGGCCGTTCAGCGTTAAGGCAGATATTCATAGGTTCTTGATTGGACATGACATCAAATGTTCTGGGGAGGAACGAGAGCCGGGTTGAGGAGACATAGAAAACCCGATTTGCCATGCAGACACACAAAGTAATAAGGTTACAGTAATGCGGACACGCAGGGATACATATACATGGGGATACAGAGAAATAGGGATACAGGGATGCAGAGATAAACGGACACAGATTCGGGGATAGTGAGACATGGGGATAAAGAGACAGAGCGATACAGAGATACAGGGATTCAGGTTCATAGAGATAAAGTGACACAGGGATACATGGTTACAGTAATACAGGTACCAGGTACACCGACACGGGTATACAGAAGAATGAAGATATGGATACACAGTAATACAGGGATAAGGGAGACGGGGATACAGATTTAAAGTGTGAAAGGGATAAAGATATACCGATATCCAGAGACACGGGGACACAGGGATACAGGAATACAGATAAGCTGGGATAGAGGTACAGAGGGATACAGAGACGCAAGGATAGAGAAACACAGGGGTATAGGATTACAGGTATGCAGGAATGCAGAGACACAGGGATGCAGAGACGTAGTGAGACAGAGGCACGACGATGTGGAGACAGCAATACAGGGATAAAGGGATACGGGGTTACATAGAGACAGGGATAGGGCGGCTGGCATACACCAGTAGGTAGACACAGGGATACAGAGACAGTGTCACAGAAACACCGGGGTACATCATAGAGGATTACAGATAGCGACATACATGGATTCCGAGGCGCATAAATCAAGAGACACACGTATACAGGGATGCAAGGATACACGGACACATAGATAGAAAGACACAAACGATTCAGAGATGCAGCTATACAGGGAAGCAGAGATGCAGTGATAGAGAGACACGGTGATATCAGGGGACAGGCATACAGGAAAAATGTGAGTTGCAGGTATACAGAGACATAGGTCTGTAGGGAGATACATCTGGGGATACAGAAACGCAGGGACACAGGGATACAGAGATATAGAAACACAAGGATAAAGAGATACAGAGATACAGAGACAGGGACAGAGGGCTACAGGGACGGTGAGGTACAGAGACACGGGCATACAGTGATAGAGGGATAATGGGATGAAGCTATATAGAGAGACAGAGAGACAGAGAGAACTGAAACAATTGTAACCCTGTCGGCGATTTCCCTATATTTATACTTAAGTGCTTGTTATGCTCATGTCGTTGGCCGGATCAGTTCAGTGATTGTGGAGAATGTGCTAGGGAATTACACGGGTTTTCAACGGCTTTAACAGCGAGGCCAGGATGGTGAAAGGTAAGAAATGCCTGGTTGTTAACACGCTCAGAAAGCTGTGTTTCTTTTTTTTTTTTTTCACCCGACCGACGAGTACCTGATGCCAACGCGAAACATCAGGTAATGTTCTAAAGATTATTAATAACTTTTCAATCCGTTCCCATGCCGGAACAGAAAGCTGCAAGTAGACGCCATCTTCTGCCAAGTTTCGGGTGAGAGACATCATGTCTCAGCGTAGTTAAGATTTCGTACGGCATTTTGGCACATTGTCTAGTGTTTCTATAATCGTATCATTATTATGAAGATAAGAACTCCTCACAATTCTGACCATGAGGTCAAACGGGATGACATAATAATACTACGGGTATTCATTTTTAAAGTGAATTGTTCACTTGATTTCATTTATAGCTTACGTTTTTTTTTCAGCTGACACTGTCACAACGGCGGGGCATTGAGAGCAAGGGTGGACCCAAATGCAAGACACATCTTGTGAGGTTAATTAAATTTAGTTTATTGTTTGATATCAGGAGAGCTAGGCAGGAACAGGAGCAGCGAACTGGACAAGGACTGAGGGCTACGACTAGGCTGGGACCAAGGGTCTGGGCTTGGACTCGGAATCGGCTCCCAGAACTAGAGGAGACATGAAGAGGCTAGGGTATGGACTCCGAGCCCGAGACTGGGCAAGGACCCAGTACCTGGGTCTTGCCTCAGGCTCGGACCCCAGAACCAGGCATGGACATGACATGGGCTAGGGAGAGGAGGAACATGGAAAACAGAGCCCCAGTCTCAGGAGAGCAGGTACAGGGCACCTTGGACACATGTACAGAAGAGAGCCAGGTCCCCACTTTGCGTACAGGACATAGGGCCGGGACTCGCACACAGAACAGAGAGCCAGGACCCCTCCTTGGGTACAGGACATAGGGCCGGGACTCGTGGCCCTCCGCAGGGCAACAGCAAGATGGCCTGACTTACCCCACGGAGGCAAGGACAGCACAAGACAAGACACGACTCCCCGCGGGGCAACGGCAAGACGGCCTGACTTACCCCACGGAGGCGAGGACAGGACAAGACCAGCATGAATGAACACCCGACAGTATCTATCTAGCTCTGGCGATGGAACTAGACCGAAGTGCAGGCGGGGTCTGCAGAGGAGGGCTAAATGCGAGAGGGGCAGAGAAGGGATTCAGACAAGGGGGTAGGACAGGAATCACAGACCGCCAGGGCTAGGACTTGACGCGGAACTTGGACGCCGCCGGAGCCAGGACGTGGACGCGGAACTTGGACGCCGCCGGAGCCAGGACGTGGACGCGGAACTTGGACGCCGCCGGAGCCAGGACGTGGACGCGGAACTTGGACGCCGCCGGAGCCAGGACGTGGACGCGGAACTTGGACGCCGCCGGAGCCAGGACGTGGACGCGGAACTTGGACGCCGCCGGAGCCAGGACGTGGACGCGGAACTTGGACGCCGCCGGAGCCAGGACGTGGACGCGGAACTTGGACGCCGCCGGAGCCAGGACGTGGACGCGGAACTTGGACGCCGCCGGAGCCAGGACGTGGACGCGGAACTTGGACGCCGCCGGAGCCAGGACGTGGACGCGGAACTTGGACGCCGCCGGAGCCAGGACGTGGACGCGGAACTTGGACGCCGCCGGAGCCAGGACGTGGACGCGGAACTTGGACGCCGCCGGAGCCAGGACGTGGACGCGGAACTTGGACGCCGCCGGAGCCAGGACGTGGACGCGGAACTTGGACGCCGCCGGCGCCAGGACCTGGTGTTTGGAACCTCCGAGTAGTGCCGAGCTCTCGACTCGGCCCGGGAACAGTAGACAGCTGCTCTTGATTCTCTCCGGTGGGTTAACTGACGGACCCACCTTGATGAGTAAACTTTGCAGGCTCGCTGCGGCGAGGTAACTGAACGTGGTTGCTCCGGTAAGGAAAGGCTAATTACCGGCACCCACTTCGGGCGGAGACAAGGCTTGCTCCGGCTAAATAACATTGGCACGCCGTAACTTTGCAAACCCTCCCGCACCCAACAGTTGTAAAGCCGGAGACTATAAACTACCGGTTCAGCTGACGGTAATTGCCTCTAATCACCAAAGTCGAGGGGCACGGGAAAACAGGGAATCAACGGTCCGGATAGTAACATAAACAAGCTAAATTTAAAGGGACCCGGATCCGGATCATGACAGACACAGAGAAATTGCTTTGGCGCAAACGTGTTTTCTTGCTCTTAAAGACAATTGTCCAGGTACTCCCAATTTTTTAAGGGAGCTTTCGCCTCCATCACGGACACAGACGATGCCCTGATATGGACATACTGAGAGACAAGGTAACAGGGACACAGCGGTGCATGGAGTTACAGGGTTACAGATACGGAGATAAATGAATACAGAGATACCTGATTTCAGGAATGCCGGGATACACAGACACAACGATATAGGTACACAGGGATGCAGAGAAAAGCGATCCAGACATAGAAATAGAGATGCGCACATATCCAGAGAACCTCTGACATGGGATAAAAGGATACGGGGATACACAGACTGAAGGATGGAGAGGCACAGGGATACAGCGATACAGAAACATTGGGATACAGAGGCACGGTGATACAGAGACACCGGGATATATATATATATATATACAGGGATACAGAGATACCGAGACAGAGGGATCAAGAGACGCAAGGATACAGGGATTAAAGGATACAGAGAAGGTGGATGCATATGCACATGGATACAAAGACAGAGGGATAAAGATATAACATACAACATAGAATAGTACAGCACAGTACTACCCTATGGCCCACAATGTTGTGCCGACCCTCAAGCCCTGCTTCCCATATAAGCCCCAACATTAAATTCCTCCATATACCTGTCTAGTAGTCTCTTAAACTTCACTAGTGTATCTGCCTCCACCACTGACTCAGGCAGTGCATTCCACGCACCTATAACTCCCTGAGTAAAAAACCTTCCTCTAATATCCCCTTCAACTTCTCACCCCTTACCCTGAAGCCATGTCTTCTTGTATTGAGCAGTGGTGCCCTGGGGAAGAGGCGCTGGCTATCCACTCTATCTATTCCTCTTATTATTTTGTACACCTCTATCATGTCTCCTCTCATCCTCCTTCTCTCCAAAGAGTAAAGCCCTAGCTCCCTTAATCTCTGATCATAATGCATACTCTCTAAACCAGGCAGCATCCTGGTAAACCTCCTCTGTACCCTTTCCAATGCTTCCACATCCTTCCTATAGTGAGGCCACGAGAACTGGACACAGTACTCCAAGTGTGGCCTAACCAGAGTTTTATAGAGCTGCATCATTACATCGCGACTATTAAACTCTATCGCTCAACTTATAAAAACGAACACCCCATAAGCTTTCTTAATTACCCTATCCACCTGTGAGGCAACTTTCAGGGATCTGTGGACATGTACCCCGAGATCCCTCTGCTCCTCCACACTACCAAGTATCCTGCCATTTACTTTTGTACTCTGCCTTGGAGTTTGTCCATCCAAAGTGTACCACCCCAGACTTCTCCGGTTTGAACTCCATCTGCCACTTCTCAGCCCACTTCTGCATCCCATCAATGTCTCTCTGCAATCTTTGACAATCCTTTACACTATCTACAACACCACCAACCTTTGTGTCGTCTGCAAAATTGCCAACCCACCCTTCTACCCCCACATCCAGCTCGTTAATAAAAATCACGGAAAGTAGAGGTCCCAGAACAGATCCTTGTGGGACATCACTAGTCACAATCCTCCAATCTGAATGTACTCCCTCCGCCACGACACTCTGCCTTCTGCAAGGCAAACCAATTCTGAATCCACCTGGCCAAACTTCCCTCGATCCCATGCCTTCTGACTTTCTGAATAAGCCTACCATGTGGAACCTTGTCAAATGCCTTACTAAAATCCATATAGATCACATTCACTGCACTGCCCTCATCTATATGCCTGGTCACCTTCTCAAAGAACTTTATCAGACTTGTTAACACCATCTGCCCTTCACAAAGCCATGCTGACTGTCACTGATCAGACCATGATTCTCCAAATGCCCATAGATCCTATCTCTAAGAATCTTTTCCAACAGCTTTCCCGGCACAGACGTAAGGATCACTGGTCTATAATTACACGGACTATCCCTACTACCTTTTTTGAACAAGGGGACAACATTCGCCTCCCTCCAGTCCTCCGGTACCATTCCCGTGGACAACGAGGACATAAAGATCTTAGCCAGAGGCTCAGCAAACTCTTCCCTCGCCTCGTGAAGCAGCCTGGGGAATATTCCGTCAGGCCCCAGGACTTATCCGTCCTCCTGTATTTTAACAACTCCAACACCTCCTCTCCCTTAATATCAACATGCTCCAGAACATCAACCTCACTAATATTGTCCTCACCATCAACAAGTTCCCTCTCATTGGTGAGTACCGAAGAGAAGTACTCAATGTGGACCTCGCTCACTTCCACAGCCTCCAGGCACATCTTCACACCTTTATCTCTAATCGGTCCTACCTTCACTTCTGTCATCCTTTCTTTCTTCACATAATTGAAGAATGCCTTGGGGTTTTCCTTTACCCTACTCGGCAAGGCCTTCTCATGCCCCCTTCTTGCTCTTCTCAGCCCCTTCTTAAACTCCATTCTTGCTTCCCTATATTTCTCAATAGACTCATCTGATCTTTGCTTCCTAAACCTCATGTATGCTGCCTTCTTCTACCTGGCTAGATTTTCCACCTCACTTGTCACCCATGGTTCCTTCACCTTACCATTCTTTATCTTCCTCACCGGAACAAAGTTATCACTAACATCCTGCAAGAAATCTCTAAACGTCGACCACATGTCCGTAGTACATTTCTCTGCAAAAACATCATCCCAATTCACACATGCAAGTTCTAGCTTTATAGCGTCATAATTTGCCCTTCTCCAATTAAAAATTTCCTGTCCTCTTTGATTCTATCCTTTTCCATGATAATGCTAAAGGCCAGGGAGCGGTGGTCACTGTCCCCCAGATGCTCACCGACTGAGAGATCTGTGACCTGACCCGGTTCATTACTTAGTACTAGATCTAGTATGGTATTCCCTGTATTCGGCCTGTCCACATACTGTGACAGAAATCCGTCTTGGGCACACTTAACAAACTTTGCCCCATGTAAACCCTTGGAACTAATCACGTGCCAGTCAGTATTAGGAAGTTAAAGTCACCCATGATAACAACCCTGTTATTTTTGCACCTTTCCAAAATCTGCCTCCCAATCTGCTCCTCTGTAACTCTGCTGCTACCAGGGGGCCTATAGAATACCCCCAATAGAGTAACTGCTCCCTTCCTGTTCCTGACTTCCACCCATATTGACTCAAAAGAGGATCCTGCTACATTACCCACTCTTTCTGTGGCTGTAATAGTATCCCTGACCAGTAATGCCACCCCTCCTCCCCTTTTTCCGCCCTCTCTATCCCTTGGATACAGAGACACCGGGATACACATATACAGGGATACAGCGATACGGAGACACTGGGATACGCATATACAGGGATACAGCGATACAGAGACACCGGGACAGTGATACCGGGATAAAGATATATAGGGGCACCTGGCTACAGGGATGCAGGGATACAATTATGCAGAGAGGACAGAAACACTTGTAATCCTGTCGGAGATTTATTTATATTTACACTGAAGTGTTTGTTATGGTGTTTGTCGTTGTGCGGGTCAGTTCAGTGATTGTGGAGAATGTGGTAGAGAATTGCACGGGTTTTCAACGTCTTTAAGAGTGAGGCCAGGTTGGTTAACGGTGAAGAATGCCTGGTTGTTAACACGCTCAGAAAGCCGTTTTTTCTCCCAAGAGAGGAGTACCTGATGCCAATACGAAATACCAGGTCATGTTCTAAAGTTTACCATTAACTTTTTCAATTCCTTTCCATGCCGGAACTCTAAGCTGCAAGCAGACGCCATCTTCTGCCAAGTGGCGGGTGAGAGACATCATGCCTCAGCGTAGTTACGAGTTCGTAAGGCATTTTTGCACATTGTCTAGTGTTTCTATAATCGTATCTTTATTGTGAAGATCAGAACTCTTCACAATTCTGACTATGAGGTCACACGCGATGTCATAATAATACATCGGGTATTCATTTTTACAGGTATTGTTCACTCTATTTAATTTATAGATTACGTTTTCTTTTCAGCTGACACACTGAAATTGCTTTGGTGCAACAGATTTTCCTGACTCTTAACGACTGTTGGCCTGGTACTCCAATGTTTTAAGAGAGCTTTCGCCTCCATCACGCAAACAGACCGTGCTCTGATATAGACATACCGAGAGAGAAAGTAACGGGGACACAGGGGTGCAGAGACGCAGGGAAACAGAGTTACAGGGATACAGAGACTAGGGATACAGGGATACGGAGATACATGAATACAGAGATACAAGTATGCAGAGATACATGAATTCAGGGATACACAGACAGGGATACAGGTAGACAGGGATGCAGAGACTCTGCGATCCAGACGCAGAAATAGAGAGGCGTCCATATCCAGAGAATCCCTGATATGGAATAAAAGGATACGAGGATACACAGACTGAGGGATGGAGAGGCTCACAAATACAGTGATACAGAGACTCCGGGATGCAGAGGCACGGGGATACAGACACACCGGGATACACATACACAGGGATATAGAGATACAGAGCCCGAGGGATCAAGAGACACAAGGATACAGGGATTCAAGGATACAGAGATAGGTGGATACATATGCACATAGATACAGAGACAGAGGGATAGAGATATACAGCGATACAGAGATAAAGGGATAGAGCGATAAAGGGATACAGTGATGTAGAATCAGGGATATAGAGAAAGAAGAATACAGAGGCACGGGAATACAGAGTGGGGAAGAGAGACACAGGAATAGAACGATTCAGGTATACAGTGATGTAGAGACAGGGATACAGAGGAAGAAGGATAGAGAGACACAGGAATAGAGCGATAAAGGGATGCAGTGATGTAGAGACAGCGATATAGGGAATGAAAGGCGCAGAGGCTCAGGGTTACAGAGTCAGAGGAATTGAGCGATGGGGGATGCAGTGATGTCGAGACATGGGATACAGAGAAAGGATGATACAGAGGCACAGTGTTACAGAGACACAGGGATAGAGAGATACAGCCATATATGGATAGCAAAATACGGAGTCACAGAGAAAGAGCGATATAAAGAGACAGGCATACAGGGAAACAGGGGCAGTGAGTAACAGAGGATAAACCTATACATTGGGAACTGCTAGATCTGCAGTCTTGGCGGAGATTCAGCAATAGGCAGGGCGCGTTGTCGGCATCCAGTTCTTGATTATAGAGAGTATTTTACGGTATTGCGCTGGGTTTTCAGCTGTTCTGAGATTGAGACCTGGTTAGTGGCGGTGTGATATACCTCATACGTGCAGAAGTCATTTCCTTCCGAGAGAGGAGTAGCCGTTGCCAATCCGAAATATCAGACGATGTTCTGAAGTTTATCATTAACGTGATCGATTCTGCTCCATGCCAGAACTAATAATCCTCAACCATACGCCATATCAGTTTGGCACATTGTCCGGTATCTCTCCAATCAGTCCTTCATTGCTAAGATCTGATACTTCCACAATTCTGACTATGCAGTGACACGGGACGAAATAGCAGCACTGTTCACCGTATTCCAGCCGCAGGGTATTCATTTTTTTCAGTAAATTGTTAATTTGTTTTATTTATAGCTTATTTTTTTCCACTTTACGCAGTAAAATGTCTTTGGCGCAATACAGCCAAAGATCAACATGGCACAGAATTGGTCTCATTGGTCTATATTCTGTTGCCGAACACTAAGGGTATATCTCATTTTACCCGTAGCTTGCCCAAAGTTTTCTGACTCTGAAATATTATTGTTCAGCAACACATGAGGTGTTATGAGAGCTTTCGCCTCCCTCACACACTCAGACCGCGCTCTCCAGACCCAATGAATACTCAAGGTGAAGAAAGTTGAAATCTTCTAGATAATATTCGAGTAGCACGTTGTCTAATTTCTATTTCATCAATACATCTCTGGTTTAGCCACAGCTGAAATACAGGGTATGTTGTCCTCATGTTGGGAAAAGTGGGTGGCTGCAATGAAGAACATGCAAGGGATATTCTCCAGCATGTAGTCGGTGATGGACTTCTGTAACTACAGATATGATATACTCTGGGAATATTTGGTTTTGATCAACTGTACCTCAATCACATTCTTCTTTCGGCTACTTTTCTCTGACATTTTACTTCTTTACCCATATACCGTTTGGTCATGGATATCACCTTGCCAAGAATGTTTCCGACTCCCATTGAGTCAGTCGCTGGGAGGGATGTGTACTACCATTAATCTCTTTCTACACCTCCACTCTTTTACCCATAGCTAAAACATTCTTTACCGATCGTTATTTTGCAGAATAGGCTGTACATCCTCTCCAGGCGATTCAGTCGTGTCGTTTTGATTACGAGCGAATTTACATGCAATGCGCCAGCTGTGAGGTAACGAATTTGCCATGATGATGTAAGGTGACCTCCATGCTATTGTATTGGATATGCCTCCAAATGGAAACTTCTCTTCCCTACGCCATGTATTGCGGCTATCCTCCTTCATTTGTGATATGCAGTTGGCATACGCTGCAGGAATAGCCGGTGATGCACGCTCGACGGACTGCCTTTCCATCCGTCGTGGTGGGTCAGCACGATGGAACCTTTATGCTCCGCCAGTCGTATCGCATGCCGACGTTATGACTTAAGTCTCATTTCCGAGCGGTTATTAATGCTCACACACGGGAGGGCAGGTCTCTTCTAATTCTCAGATATAGATCCCCTTTCCAATGTGACATGGCATAACGTGGCACCGTTTTGCTATTTCTGTTATATTTAACACACGACGATGTCCGCGCTGACCAATTCTGAAACATTTGACATGACAACAGTAAGCGCAGCATATTGAGAGTTTTAAAGTTATGGAAATCATGTGATTTCGCTGTTAAATGCGAGAATCTTTTCTCTGGAAGGGGAACGTTCACGCCTCTTTGTTTATTGTTTGCTTGTGGGGCATGATAGCGGCCAATGTGGATGAGAAACGATGAAGAAAAAGATTGGTATAGTTATATCAATCGAAGGGCATGACCACATCCACAGTGACATGAGGGTCATCTGTAATTAATGTAAGGAGTCGGTTTCAGAAAACAACTGAAACTAATGGGCAGATTAAATACCAAAATTTCCCAGCATGGAAATGCACACGGATTTTTCCACTGACATTCCAGACCATCTCCCTTCTCGCTTTTGGCATTTTGTGTTATTTCTTGTAGCAGCACTATTTTCATCTATTGTTCACTCTATGTGTTCGTTTTGATTTTGCAAAATTTACAAAAAAAAAAAAAAATTAGATTTTTTATTAAACAACACACATAAAAGTTGCTGGTGAACGCAGCAGGCCAGGCAGCATCTCTAGGAAGAGGTGCAGTCGACGTTTCAGGCCGAGACCCTTCGTCAGGACTAACTGCTGCGTTCACCAGCAACTTATGTGCGTTGCTTGAATTTCCAGCATCTGCAGAATTCCTGTTGTTTTAGACTTTTTATTAAGTCTGAAAGCAAGTTATGGCTAATAGCGGATGTCTGTCTGTGGGTGAAGCTGGTTGCCACATTTTCCTTCATGGATTAAATACACTTGCTATATAAGGCAAATGCATGATATTCGCGAAAACAAAGCGGCCTGAAACGGCAATAACTTCTATTCGCAATGCCCGTATGTGTGTGTGTGTGTGTGTGTGTGTGTGTGTGTGTGTGTGTGTGTGTGTAGTCCCGTGAGTTCATTAGCTCTAATAAATCATATCAGATCAGTTTCTGTTATCCAGTTATTTTAAAATCATGTTCTTTTATTCCTGAATCTGTTCCCGATAAATATTTTGTTTGGGAAGTCTCACGCTTTCTTACCGTTCATAAAACGCTGTACAGCCAGACCTTGTTGTCCAACGATATAAGGATAACCGGAATATAGTGTTAACAGTCTGAATCTTGATATAACTTGAGTCTGTACAACAACCACATGACAGTTCCACGTTGCAGTGTAAATGATCGATATTAAATACAATTTTCATTCAATGTGTAAATATGTTCTCCTAGGAGCGATTTTCATTGCACCATGACACAACTGGTATCAATTGTTTATCTTGAAGTGTTTGTTCAGTGGACTGTCTGTAATGCGACTAAATAGGTGTCTTAGTCTTTGATGGAAATCCAAATGAACAACGCTAAGTGGAAGAAGTTATTCAGGTCGAGCTGTGAAATTGAGTTACCGACAAAATGGGCGATGATTTTCGAGATGCATCTTTTCCCTGTTGCCGTGTAATCCGTAGAAAAACCAACATCGTTAAGAAAAAGAACAGATTCTCCCGCTCCCTAAAGGGAAACATTAATGAGCGATGCCATCAGGTTTCTAAATGGATGTGAATCCCTGAAAACTACTTCAGCATTTTCCTACTTTTTACTCCTTCTTTACTTTAATTTGTTCTTTTATATATACTTCTTATTGTAATTTATAGTTTTTTATTATTCATTGTAAATTTTGCGGCCGGTAAACAATATTATTCACGATATATGCCAATGATATTAAATCTGATTTAGACTCTGATTCCGAATGTGGATGAACAGAGGGGCCTTGGGGTTCGAATCCATGCATCCCTCAAGGTCGCTGCACAGGTTGATAGGGTAGTTAAGAAGGCCGATGGGATGCTAGGCTTCATTAATTGGCAGATTGAGTTCAAGAGTTGAGAGGCCATGTTGCAACTCTACAAATCTCTGGTGAGACTACACTTAGAGTATTGTGTTCAGTTCTGGTCACCTCACTATAGGAAGGATGTGTAAGCTATGGAGAGAGTGCAGAGGAGATTTACCAGGATGTTGCATGGATTGGAAAACAAGTCTTATGAGGCAAGGTTAGCAGAGCTGGGACTTTTCTCTTTGGAGCGTAGAAGGATGAAAGGGGACTTGATAGAGGTCTATAGCATTATGAGAGGCATAGATAGGGTGGATAGCCAGTACCTGTTTCCCAGTGTACGAATAGCAAACACTAAAGGGCATATGTACAAAGCTGAGGAAGAGAAATTTAGGGGTATGTTTTATACACAGAGGGTTGTGGGTGCCTGGAATAACTTGCCAGGGATGGTGGTGGAGGCTAAAGCATTAGGGGTATTTAAGAGCCGCTGGGACAGGCACATAGATAAAAGCAAAATAGAGGGTTACGGGGTAATGTGGGTTTAGTAGGTTTTTTTAAGGATTATATGGGTCGGCACAACATCGAAGGCCGAAGGGCCTGTACTATGCTGTAGCATTCTAGTGTCTAGTGTCTAGTGTCTGAACTACTAATCTTCGCCAACTAGGCTGCTTGAATATGCGACGTACTTACCAGAGATATGACAGATACAGAAACTTATTTGGTCTACCAAGAAAAGTTACTATTGGATTTGCATTTTATCCACAGAGCCGACCTCATAACACCACCAGGTGTTTAACTCCCTTCCTCAGACCACCGTGAATGTCCTCTGTGGCACTGCGCAGAATGTTTAGAGTATGGGGACATCTATTGGACAGAACAGAAACTACGATGGAGGTCGTAATGCTCTGGCAAGACGCAATATGACTGCTTCTTGACGCTGATTTTTTTTTTATCTCTCTCGTTTACTTTTGTATAATTCAGCACCCGTGCCGGGTGAAACATTGTTCCAATATTATCGCAATTTGGGAAATTGTATCTTCATAACATTAGTAGACACAATATATTAGTTTCAACGTTTCTGTATTTTCATTACGGGAAAAGTAACACGAAAATAGAATCCACAGCTGCATTTCTGATACTCTCCCGTCTCAGTGACCTTTGACAACTATAGCCGAGAACGAGAGGGAAGAATTGTTTTTCACACCACAGCTGGATTTCTAATACCCTTCATGTTATTAAGACTGCTGCACATCTCCATTCAAGGGTCAGACTGCGGCATCGTGCAGATTCAGACCCACCTGCTTTCTGAACGAAAAGGCAGTAGTCACATATTTTGGACTGTTACAATGGACATTGAAGGTACCATACTTCAGTTTAACTGACACCAGCTTTCCCAGTTTCCGATATTTTTCCAGTTGTCATAGAAATCCCTGGAATGATCCATAATCCAGTGAATAGGAATAGAATTCTACCAATGTGAGAAAAGATCATACTGGCTTCACGTGGTTCCTTGGACCAGATTCAGTTATTAACATTTTGAAAACAATTTCTGTTGGCGCAGCCGTCAGATCTGCTTATTTTTGTTGTTTCTTGCCTCGCACAATTGAATTAATTTTGCTGACTTCACTGGAAGCTACTAACGTTCGCTCCCTGGCTGCAGGAATATAGCGACATTTACCAGACATATAAATAATATAGAAGAGCTTTTGAACTCCGGACAAAGCGTACAATTCGATTTCTTTTCACCTGCAGAACCAAAAATTCACCATAACGAGACGGTTGATTCCACTCTTCAGCTCCTCCCTGTATTTCACTATGAGGGAGTGCAGATACACGAGTTGGTGCAGGTATACAGAAACTGCAACATGAACCCAGACTGTTGAAGGATATATGTCGGGATATTCAAATATCTGCCAGTGTAATAGTAATTATAAACTTGCCAGTTCGTAGTATATACAATAAAGGGGATCCACAACAATATTTAATTGGCTGACAGAGCGAACAACAAAATGACTGAATTTCTGCAGTTCTCAACCTCTGGATCATTTCTTTTCTCGCTGCTGTTCCTGAGCCCCCGGCGAGCTCTGTTTGCCGCGATAATATTACTGACTGTAAAGCATTAAAAAGCAGAATCAAACCGATCGGCAATAATGGGGTAGTGATCGTGCTGAAGAACTGGTGTGCTTCCCACGCTAATAAAGTTTGGTATTCCGTTTTCAAAATGCATCGACAGGATATGTGATCTATGGGAACTGAGGAACTGAGGGAAATACATGTTAGTAGGGAAGTGGTGTTAGGTAAATTGAAGGGATTAAAGGCAGATAAATCCCCAGGGCCAGATGGTCTACATACCAGAGTGTTTAAGGAAGTAGCCCAAGAAATAGTGGATGCATTAGTGATAATTTTTCAAAACTCTTAGATTCTGGTCTAGTTCCTGAGGATTGGAGGGTGACTAATGTAACCCCACTTTTTAAAAAAGGGAGAGAGAAACCAGGGAATTATAGACCGGTTAGCCTGACATCGGTGGTGGGGAAATGCTAGAGTCAGTTATCAAAGATGTGATAACAGCACATTTGGAAAGTGGTGAAATCATCGGACAAATTCAGCATGGATTTGTGAAGGGAAAATCATGTCTGACGAATCACATAGAACTTTTTGAGAATGTAACTAGTAGAGTGGATAGTGGTGAACCAGTGGATGTGTATATTTGGATTTTCAAAAGGTTTTTGACAAGGTCCCACACAGCAGATTAGTGTGCAAACTTAAAGCACACGGTATTGGGGGTAAGGTATTGATGTGGATAGAGAATTGGTTGGCAGACAGGAAGCAAAGAGTGAGAATAAACGGGACCTTTTCAGAATGCCAGTCAGTGACTAGTGGGGTACCGCAAGGCTCAGTGCTGGAACCCCAGTTGTTTACAATATATATCAATGACTTAGACGAGGGAATTAATTGCAGTATCTCCAAGTTTTCGGAATGCACGAAGCTGGGCGGCAGTGTTAGCTGTGAGGAGGATGCTAAGAGGATTCAGGGTGACTTGGACAGGTTAGGTGAATGGGCAAATTCATGGCAGATGCAATTTAATGTGGATAAATGTGAGGTTATCCACTTTGGTGGCAAGGACAGGAAAACAGATTATTATCTGAATGGTGGCCGATTAGGAAAAAGGGAGGTGCAACGAGACCTGGGTGTCATTGTACACCAGTCATTGAAAGTGGGCATGCAGGTACAGCAGGAGGTGAAAAGGGCGAATGTCATGCTGGCATTCGTAGCAAAAGGATTCGCGTACAGGAGCAGGGAGGTACTACTGCAGTTGTACAAGGGCTTGGTGAGACCACACCTGGAGTATTGTGTGCAGTTATGGTCCCCTAATCTGAGGAAAGACATTTTTGCCATAGAGGGAGTACAAAGAAGGTTCACCAGATTGAGTCCTGGGATGGCAGGACTATCATATGATGAAAGACTGGATTGACTAGGCTTATACTCTGTGGAATTTAAAAGATTGAGGGGGGATCTGATTGAAACGTATAAAATTCTAAAGGGATTGGACAGGCTAGATGCAGGAAGAACGTTGCCGATGTTGGTGAAGTTCAGAACGAGGGGGCACAGTTTGAGGGTAAAGGGGAAGTCTTTTAGGACTGAGATGAGGAAAATCTTCTTCACACAGAGACTGGTGAATCTGTGTAATCCTCTGCCACAGGAAACAGTTGAGGCCAGTTCATTGGCTATATTTAAGAGGGAGTTAGATATGGCCTTTCGTGGCTGAAGGGATCAGGGGGTATGGAGAGAAGGCAGGTACAGGGCTCTGAGTTGGATGATCAGCCATGATCGTACTGAATGGCGGTGCGGGCTCGAAGGGCCGAATGGCCTACTCCTGTACCTATTTTCTATGTTTCTATGTTTCTATGGTAAGGATAGGTTCTACCTCAAAGTACAATGGGGCATTCTTCGCACAACTTCCTAAACTGACAATTACTATCGCAATAGTCGCTGTCTTCTCGGTGCAGTACCGTTCCCGCAGTTTTTGACTACAGACTACAATACAGCGATCAAACGTGAAAGCCACCGTGGGCCAAACAGAACAGTCCATGATTGTGTCCCTCAGGACAAGCGTCACGGCTCAAATCGGTTAAATGAGCAAAGGAAGGGCATAATTAGAAATGTTTCTGATCTCAGAGAGTACAACAGCAAAGGTAAAGGTCAGCTGCTGTCATTCCCATCACGTAACGGGAGATGCATTTAGATTGTCTGCAGTTTCCCAGAGACAAGATCACAATCGCCACTAAATTAACTGCAAGGAAGCAAAAACGAGCTCATGGGCGGGATCCCTGATCATTTCTACTTGTTATCTACGCATATAAACGTGTTGATTCGGACTGAGTGAACCTCAGACATCTGATCCTATGCCGGGTCAGGCAGGCTTCGATTCGGAGAGTGGAAATGTTGTTCGTACTGGCTACATCACTGTCCTTCCATTGGACGATAACGACGGGTCCGAGTAACAGCTGAGCAACAGCGTTCCAGTTGACATTAGGTTTTCCAGTGGGCAGCTTATCGAGCTCTGTGGAGAGCTGAGAATGCTGAAGGTTTTATATATTGCGGGAATAAAATGGATGAGGGAGACTATTCCTTGGGAGTGGCGGGACAGCAGAGCTAAACTTATGCTTTGATGTGCAGGTGGCAAGTAAACTTCAGTCTTGTTCATAGCAACGGAGATGTAACATACAGATTTTTACACCCGAATGTTGTGGGATAGATGTAAGAAAAAAAAACTCATCTAATCGTATCTTAATTAAAACCGGCAAAAGAGGACACAGTAAAATGAAAGAGTTTTGTACGTTATTGTGGCAATTTCAAACACATTTCGATAAATAAATCGTTGCATTACGTCGGAAAGGGAAATAATATATGTTGCCAGTGTTACGTGCTCAAGGAGATCTGTGTTTTATTTGTGAGAATGATGTAATGGTCTTTTGGAGGTCACCTGATGTGATTTTGCCGTCGATGTGAGGTCACGTGATGACATGCGCACCATGACTATATAAGGGTCGACCCAGGTGACGCAGGTGGTTATTAGTTTGCACATTTCCAGTTAGAACGTGCTGTATCTCCGTTTCTGTCACGTGTTTGTTTTTGGTGACGCAGTTTCATTTCTAAAATGGAGTGCGCGTTCTGTTGCAAGATACCATATTATTGGACTGGAAATTTTTGCTAGATGTGTTGATTTACCCAATTCCAACAGTAGAAGGGAGAGTGAAGAATTTATCGAAGTACAGGATCGAAGGATCGAGAGGAGCCGGCATAGTTTGGCAGTTTAATAAAGGATCGACCTTATTGAATCTTCGCTGGAGGAGTACGACCTGTATCGAGAGATAACATTTGCCAAAAAGAGCAAGGAGTTCATGCAAAAAGGTGCTTTCTCTCTCTAAAGGAATTTAAGGTCAGTCGATTTAAACTGTTTATTTTCGGCATTGTGAATCCTGTGGACAGTACCAGCAGTAAAGTTGCGTCTGTGAAGAAACCCTTCTCCAGAGAAGTCTCTCCCAATTGAACGTGTAAATCTGTTGGACTTTCGAAGTTATCACTTTAAGAACTATATCTGACTGTATCACTTTAAGAACTGTTTTCGCATTTAACGCTTTAAGAACCAGAGCCGAGTGGAGTTGATGAACGGCTGCATATCGGTTAACTTCCGGTTAAAGTTTTCGTTTGTTTTATTTCCCTTATCGTTTATCGGTGTTTAATAAATGTTTGGTTATTTTTATATAACCTGTCTCGATTAATATTCATTGTTGCCGGTTACGTAACATAAACAGTGGGGGCATGGCCAGGAAATGTTCTGATTTTGAGTTTAAGTGCTGGTAATTGCCATTTTGATTTGGGGAAGGGAAATCCCCGAAAAGAGAATTACTGGAAGTGACATAGGGAATTCCTTCCCCCTCCCTTCCCCTATCCCTATGTCACTCTGCCCCCTCCCCCAGCTGCCTACCACGTCCCTCTTGGATCCGCCTCCTTCTACTACCCATTGTGTTTTCCCCTATTCCCTCTTCACCTTTCCTGCCTATCCCCTCCCTGCTTCCCCTCTCCCACCCCCAGCCCTTTGTCTTTCCCCTTATTGGTTTTTCACCTGGAACCTACCAGCCTTCTCCTTCCCAACCTCCCCCATCTTCTTTATAGGGCCTCTGCCCCTTCTCTCTACAGTCCTGACGAAGGGTTCCGGCCCGAAACGTCGACCGATCTTTTCCACGGATGCTGCCCGACCTGCTGAGTTCCTCCAGCGTGTTGTGAGTGTTGCTTTGACCCCAGCATCTGCAGATTATTTTGTGTTTACGATCGGGGTCTCTCTTCCCGCCATCACAGACATTTACACCACACTTTGCATCCGGAAAACAAACAGAATTATGAAGGACTCCACCCACCCCCCAAATAAACTCTTCTCCCTCATGCCATCTGGGAAAAGGCACCAAAGCATTCGGGCTCTCACGACCAGAGTATGTAGCAGTTTCTTTCCCCCAGGCCATCAGACTCCTCAATACCCAGAGCCTGGACTGACACCAACCTACTGCCCTCTACTGTGCATATTGTCTTGTTTATTATTTAATATTATTTATTGTCGTGCCTGCGCTATTCTGTGCACTTTATGCAGTCCTGGATAGGTCTGTAGTCTAGTGTAGATTCTGTGTTTTTCTTACGTAGTTGAGTGTAGTTTTTTTTATTGTTTCATGTAGCACCATGGCCCTGGAAAACATTCTCATTTTTACTATGTTCTGTACCAGCAGTTATGCTTGACTTGACTTGACTTGACTTGACTTGACTTGACATGCTTAGTTACATCAGTGACAGTCCACTGAACAAACACTTCAAGTAAACCATTAATATAAATTGACAACATAACAATATGACAACATTGTTTACAATACTGATGACAATATAAATTGTGTCGTCATGCATTTAAAATCGCTCCCGCGGAATAATTGTAACATAACAATTATGTTTATATTTGTTTATTTACACCTTCAAAAGAGAACGGTGTACATTTTTTTCTCTATGAAACAGAGTTTGCGCTTTTCACATAAAATATTTATTGGTCTCAATATTTTTTACAACCTGGACCATCACCCTCAGATAATTAACATTTGAACAATAGGCGAAACGCGTTAAGAGGCATTTGCACTGATTGATCATTTCAATAATCTTTTCCCGGAATTGGAATGTACCGGTTCTCTCAGTTGGTTTCATACTTTCACCAGCTTTTCTTTGAAAATCCTTTCCTTGTCACCATGTTAAATCGCAGTGTTGACGGATTTCAGGGCATTTCTGCAAGCTGCACGCAACTGATTTCCAGTCCCATTCCAGATTAAATATTTTAATTCATAAAGGTATCTACTTGACCATTAGAATCCCCTTAGTTAAGATGGAAAACTAGTGCAAAAAAACAAAGCATCGGTGATGTTATTTGTAGAAGTTTATCAAAGGAAGGAATTGGCAGATTGTGTGGATGCAGAAGAGATTTACCAGGATGCCGTCTAGACTTGAGGGCATGTCCTATGAAGGTAATTGAGCTGGTACTTTTCTTTCTGGCGCAAAGGAGGATGAGGGACGAGGTATTCTAGATGATGAAGGGCGTTGATAGAATCCATACCCAGATACATCTTCCTATTGCGGAACTGACCAATGTAAGCAGGCATTATTTTAAAGTGAATGGTGCGTGTCAGAGGAAAGCAATTTATACAGAGTGCTGGGTGCGAGGAACAGCAAACTCTCGACATGCAAATAGATGGTAGAAAAATTGATGCCTCTGTAGGAGCAGTTCGCTGCTGTGCTGTAATGATTATTTTAAGTTTTTTTTCAGTTGTTTGCGAAGTTTCCGAAGGAAGGACGTTGCTAGCATTGATTTGTGTGTTGTCTTTCCCGCATAACTTTTAAATCTATTTTTTTTTTTCACGAGTCAGGTCAAATCCACAATAACGTGTTGCAAATGTGATGGTTTCGAATCTCTTACGAGCTTCTAAAATTCAGAGACAAATGGACTCCATGGAAATTACTGATTAGTGTTGATTTAAATAAGGAATTTAAATGTGGTATTTTTGGGAGATAGATTGGAATAATTCGGGAGCAATCTCAAAATAAGACTTTCCGCAACAACAGGGCAGATGCTGGAAATTCAAGCAACACACATCAAAGTTGCTGGTGAACACAGCAGGCCAGGCAGCATCTCTAGGAAGAGGTACAGTCGACGTTTCACGCCGAGACCATGAGTCCTGACGAAGGCTGCCTGGCCTGCGCGTTAACCAGCAACTTTGATGTGTGTTGATAAGACTTTCTGCACTGCGTTTCCATAGAATGTTAAAGTATTTTGCACAATATTTCTAATACAGTGATTTTGAATTTCGAGATCATATGGAAAGTTTGTTTTATGTAAACACTGTGTTTGCCTTCAAAGATACTAATGAGCAGACAGGATTCCTATCAACAATGTGTTTAGATTTGTTGAGCTATTGTATAGATGCGTAGTTAAAATAAAATAATGGAATTCACAGAATAGAATTGCTGACGTCAGCTGTGCAGGTCACGTTAGCCTTTCATCTTGTAACTAACGAGATGCAGAGACAATGCGATTCCAGCCATGGAAGCCCAGCTCGTTGTTATGTTTTCTTTAACTCATGAAGCATTCCGAACTTGACTCCGCCAAGATATCTTTCCAAACTAGACATTAAAGTAAGATATTAAAATTTGTCTTTCTTGTGGGTCTGAGAAAAGGGATTTCGCGGTCTTTTGTCGGCTAGAAATGAAGAGAGAGGACGCGAGTGCAGGGAGTTTGTAGACCGCCGGACGAAGTGGACTGGGAGCGAACGTCCAAAGGTCACCAACGCTCGGAGGAGATCGATGGGGAACGAATGGACGAATCCCCGAACTCCAAGCTGCACATTAGATTGTTTCATTAAAATGGGTCCTTTTCGTTTTTTTTATTTTCTTTACTAACCATATAGTACGATTAAGTTTTATAAAGTTCAATCGTTTAATTGCATTTGGTGTACTCTCTGATATTTTGCGTTTCCGATTTGTAACCAGACAACGCATCCGTACCAAGGAGATTTCTCAGTCTGGCTGGGTAGGAAGCATTGTCCCCTAGACAAACGCGTGCTGGCCGAACCTGAAGGTTACATTGTCGGGTAGCGTTTCGGGACTGATTGTGTTGGATGCTCTGTGATTTCCCTGAGTATTGAACCAGTGGGTTGAGTGTTTAAGTCTCTGCTGGTATGGATGCTGCCTCGGTAAAGCGGAGGTGTGCCTCTGTGGGGTTACCGGTAACTAATTCGTGCGTGTTAAGTGGGGCGGATGTTTGTACCCCAGATGAATTGCGAATTTAATTTTTGTGTACTGTTTGTGCTGTTGGCAAAGTTGAGCTTGTAGCGCGGAGGTTTGATACAATAGCGTGCTCTGAACTTGTTTTAGCTCAGACGGCAGCTGACGGAACGGCGGTGGAACAGCCCGCTTCTATTGGTGTCTCAGGTGAGGTCGGCCCGTAGTCCATCTATACTGTCACGGAGGAGGAGAAAGTAGCGGAGCGAGCCGAGTCAAAACCTTAGCTTCCCGTAGCTGGGGGATGGGGTGGGAGTGGTGACAGATTTCAAAGACAGGATTCCCTCGCTCCGAGGGGTCAGGGAAGGAATAGTCCGAATTGGAACGTCTAATTAATCCCAGTCCCTCAGTGAAGAGTCTGAGTTCTGTGTTAGCTTCAGCCCTTACCTCTGTTGTGAATTAATGGTCCAATGGTCCCCACACGAAGCTTCGAAGGGGGAAGAGGAGCAGGGGACTTGGGCGGAGCAGATGAGTGGCAGTGCTCTAAGGAAGTAAAGAGGAAGAGATTGGTTGAAAGTTTAAGGTGACGTGACGTGGTGAGAGCTGTGAAAACACGCCAACGCTCAGCTAACATTGCGGATTATCTGGGCGCATTGGAGAGCGCCTTTGGTAGGACAGAGAGCCACTGGAGCTCATGACGTGGTTTCAGAACATGTGTCGTGTGAAGGAAGAGAAGCTTTCGGTTTACCTTTCTCGGCTAGAGAGGCAGCTAAATTGCTTGCGGCGCAGAGGGGTTATTCAGGCGGCTGAGGTTGATAGTTCAGATAGCCGAGGGCGACCAGTCACAGGGCCTGATTGCTTGGGGTCTCCGACCGTCTCCCCAATCCCTCCTTTGTCGAATTGATCAGCGACGTACGGGAGGAGGACAACGCGTCGGAGGTGCGGAACGGCGTCGTCAGCTGGGTAAATCCTCGGTAGTAACATGTTTTCTGAGACAGCATCAAAATCGCTTTTGTATTAACGACAAAGAAATGAAAAGATATTCCAGCAGAGCTAAAACGGAACGATTTGTCTTGAGAAAAAAACGCTGTGATTCTAATTCCTTTGATTCTATGTTGTAAATGGCAAGTTAAGAAACTCAGCGTTGGGACATTTATAATGGCAACAGACTGAAACTTCCCCTTCGGCATGAAATGCTAAACAATTAAGTAGAATGACAGTACCTTTTCTGATCGGAAAACATAACCGGCCTACAGAGTTTCATGTAGATATCATCAAGTCCTTTTAAAATGAAGATGAGGAGGAATTTCTTTTGCTAGGGAATAGTGAATCTTTGAAATTCTTTGCCAAAGGCAATTGTATAGGCTAATTATTTATGGATATTTAAGGCAGAGTTTGATAGATGCTTTATTGGTCAGGTCATGAAGGGATACACGAAGAGAAGGCAGGAGGTTGCGGCTGAGAGGAAAATTGGATCAGACATAATGAAATCGTGGAGCAGACTCGATGGGCCAAATGACTTATTTCTGCTCTTATATCTTGTGGCCTTATGGTGGTAAAATTGAAACTTATGAAAGAACACCGGAGCGAAAAGCTTCATTATCAGCAACGGTACTGTTAATATTGAAGAGGCATTTGGACCGATATAAAACACGAGTTAGTTTTCATTTGAGGATATGAAATTGGAAGACCTGTTTGTCCAAGTCAACTGGAAAGTTCACCGAAAGAGCTCCCATATTGTTGTTGTTGTAGAGTCCCATTTTTTTTTTCTAAACATACAAGCTGCGACAGGAACACTCTACAGCAATCTTTCTTTCATTGAACAACGTGACTGGCCGTACAGTGTTTCCTGTATATATAACCACAGTGAAGGAGTTCACCATAGATTCTGGAATAGATGCTGGAATAAAGTAACTTGCGACTGGAGACAACAAAATCTCTTCCGACATTGTTTTTTTTAGAGCTATGATGAAAGCAAGGGTCTTCCTACACACAGGGACAGCGCCAGTAGGACTTACTGTCATTTTATGTCGGTTATCAATTCATTTGCCGTAAATGCAACGTGTCTTAAATCCAGTAAGGAAAATATGGAGACCGCATCATCAATGGATAAATTACCGCTTTTAGAGGTGATTTACCTTCTTACAACAGACACTGACACTTGTACAATTTGCAGGATAAAAAAATAGAGCACAATGCAGTCAACAATGTATGAAAATATCACTCCTGCAAGAAATTATAACAAAAATATCAAAGGAGAGAGGGGAAGTGGATCGGTACGTTAGTGGGAGAAATCCGTGTACTTCGTGTCATAACAGTGCAATCCTATGTCTGAAAAAAAATTGTATTGGGTCTATCTATGTTTACAGATATTTTTTTTCATTGAAACAGACTCCTTACATTATTCACAGATAACTTCTCTACTCCCATATCAGTTTAGATGTGGAAATGGTCTTCGGGATACAAAATTAATCAAATCGTTTACAATGTTATTTGTCACCCAAACTGACCACTATTGTGGCAACAACACTATCTGAAAGCAAGGAGGTGCTGTGAACAATCCCCGTCCGGGAAAAAGATTATTGAGTTGAACAATCAGACTAAATGCCCTTCCTTAACCTCAGAATCTTAATGCGGTTCGCCCAGTGTTCAATTGATAATTATTTGAGGGCAGTTGTGCACATTGTAAACATATTGACACTAAGGAGCACTTTATGTGAAACGCAACAACTCTGTGTCATAGAGAAAGAATGTACAACGTTTTAGTTTGAAAGTTTGAATAGCCAGAATTAAACATAATTGTTATACTATGATTTAACACCATAAATCACAATGGAGCGATGGAGCGATCTTCATTGCACGGTGACACAATTCATATAAATGAAAACAAACCTGCAGTGTTGGCTCAGTGGACTGTCACTGATGTGACTAACCACGTGATATGAATAATTGTGAGAGTGCACTTTCCTGTCCTGTATAAGAGCTTGTTAAGCAAACAACAGTAGATATCGACTGTTGGACCATTTTCAACTGATAACCAATTCACACTGAAAATGGGATATCCAGCAATTTACTACATCGCGAGTATTTACTATCCTGTACTAGCAGCGATTGGTATCCCTGGTAAGTAACTGGAAGTGGCTACTTCTGTATGAGTGTGTTTATAGCATTTGTAACAGATCGTGTCACACCTGAAGAGTGTTTAAAGCCTGTTCAGGGGTACGTATATATTTTATTTTGTTCTTTCAGTTTTTTCTTATGGAATTGTTACACAATTCTCATGTCCGATCATTTTGTCAATAATAACAATTCATTGAATGTCAACGTTGAGACTGTTCTACTGTTTTACCTTACTCGACTTTTCAGGTTTACCAGCATACATTGTACTAAATCTGATTCTGCATCAATATAGAAACTCAAACGTGTATTAAGACGAAGACAAAATCTGTACCATCGCTGCAGCTCTCTGGACGAGCTCCGCGGTTTTGCGGCAAGCTACCGTTTCTTTTTTTTTTCTGTCTGTTTTATACCTTACTTTCTATTTATTTGTCTGAATGTCTTAGAAATTCCCAGAATCGTCTGTTTCACCTTGACCTCGTTCTTTGCCCAGTTTTAATTTATATAAGTTAAGATTAAATAAGATTTATTTTATTTCTTACATCCATCTCACGACATGAGTGAATAAAAATCTTTATGCTGCGTCTCCGTCGTAATGTACAAGATTCAAGTGCCACCTGTACACCGAAACATATATCTAGCTATGCGGTTCCTCCACTTCAAAATGTTGTCTCGAATGGAACAGTCTCCATTAGTCCATTTCATTCCCGCAATATATAAAACCTTAAGCATTCTCAGCTACAATGATGGGATGTCCAGAAGAGTGGGTGGATAAGCCTATCTGCTGTCAACTGGAAAGTTGCGGCTCAACGATTCTCTGGTCCGTCGATATCATCCAGTGGACAGTGACGGAGCCCGAAGAAACAATATTTCCACTCTCCGAATAGAGTCTGCCTGAGCAGGCAGAGGATAAAATGTCTGAAGGTCACTCAATCTGATTCAACACTTCTCTATGC
Source organism: Mobula birostris (assembly GCF_030028105.1). NCBI lineage: Eukaryota > Metazoa > Chordata > Chondrichthyes > Myliobatiformes > Myliobatidae > Mobula > Mobula birostris. The sequence continues at coordinate 209,821,552 of NC_092373.1, forward strand.
ATGTATATCGGGTAAAACTAATCAGGATTTGTGCGTATTAACCTAACTCTTCTTTGGTTCCTTGCAGTTAACTTAGTGGCGATTGTGATCCTGTCTCTGGGAAACTGCGGACTTTCTAAATGTATCTCTCGTTACCTCATTGGAATGGCATCAGCCGATTTAATGGGTATTATCATTGCTGTTGTACTAGGTCAGATCAATAATATTTATGTGTATGCCCCTCTTTTGTTCATTACACCGGTTTGCGCCGTGACGCTTGTCCTGAGGCTCGCAACCATGGAATGTTCTATTTGGCTCACGGTGACTTTCACATTCGATCGCTGTGTTGCAATCTGTAGTCAGAAGCTGCGGGAACGATACTGCACCGAGAGGACAGCGACTATTGTGATAGTAATCATGGGTTTAGGAAGTTGTGCGAAAAGTGTTCCATTATGTTTTATGTTAGAACTTTACCGTATCATTGATAACGTACCCTGGCAATGCATTATCAGAATGAATTACTTCACTGTACCAATGTGGAAAGCATACCAGTTGTTTAACACCATCACGACACCTTTATTGCCAATCGGCTTGATTCTGCTTTTTAACGCTTTAACAGTCAGTCACATTATCGCGGCAAACAGAGTTTGCCGGGGGCTCAGGAACAGCAGAGAGAAAAAGAATGATCCAGAGGTGGGGAATCGGAGAAAGTTAGTAATTTTGTTGCTCGCTCTATCAGCCAATTTCATATTGTTGTGGATCCCTTATATTGTATATACTATGAACTGGCAAATTCAGAATTACTCTTACACAGACAAATATTTCAATACCCCGAAGTATATCCTGCAACAGTTCAGGTTTATGTTGCAGTTTCTCTCTACCTGCACTAACACGTGTATCTACACTTTGTCACAGAGGAAAATCAGGGAGGAGCTGAAGGGTGGAGTCAAACATCTGATCAGGTTATATGGTCGGCTCTGTGGGTAAAACGGAAATCAAATTGTAAACTTTGACGGAATTTCAAATACATTTGCATGTTATTTATAAGTCTGGTAAATGTGCCTCTGCTCCTGCAGCCAGACGGCCGAATGCTAATAGTTTGTCAGTTCCAGTAAAGTCTGCAGAATTAATTCAATTCAAGAGACAACTCAAAAACTGGATGTGCCCAACCCAGAGTGGTGTCAAAGGAGGTTCACGCAAATGGTTCCAGGACTAACTGGCTTGTCATATGAAGAGCGTTTGATTGCTCTTGCCTGTGTTCACTAGAATTCAGAGCAATGAGAGGTGACCTCATTGAATCCTATTGGATGGATGTGAAGAGGCTGTTTCCAAAGTTGGGAGAGTCTAAGTCCAGAGGGCATAGCCTCAGAAGAGAGGGACGTCATTTTAGAACAGAGTTGAGGAAGAATTGTTTTTAGCTAGAGAATGGCGAATTTGTGACATTCTTTGCCAGGGGCAACTATGGAGCCCAAGTCTGTATATACAGTATATTTCAGTCATATGTTGATAGATTCTCGACAAGAAATGGCACGAATAGGTATGGGGAGAAGGCAGGAGACTGGGACTGGGATGACAATTGCTCCAGACATGATGAACTGTTAGAGCAGATTAGATGGGTCAAATGGCTCAATAACACTCATGGTCTTTTGGAAAGGTGCAAAAATAACAGGGTTGTTATCATGGGTGACTTTAACTTCCCTAATATTGATTGGCACCGGATTAGTTCCAAGGGTTTAGATGGGGCAGAATTTGTTAAGTGTGTCCAGGATGGATTCCTGTCACAGTATGTGGATAGGCCGACCAGAAGGAATGCCATACTAGATTTAGTACTAGATAATGAACCAGGTCAGCTCAAAGCTCTCTCAGTGGATGAGCAACTGGGGACAGTGACCACCGCTCCCTAGCCTTTATAATTATCATGGAAAAGGATAGAATCAAAGAGACAGGAAAATTTTAAATTGGGGAAAGGCAAATTATGAGGCTATAAAGCTAGAACTTGCGGGTGTGAATTGGGATGATGTTTTTGCAGGGAAATATACTATGGAAATGTGGTCGATGTTTAGAGATCTCTTGCGGGATGTAAGGGATAAATTTGTCCCGGTGAGGAAGATAAAGAATGGTAGGGTGAAGGAACCATGGGTGACAAGTGAAGTGGAAAATCTACTCAGGTGGAGGAAGGCAGCATACATGGGGTTTAGGAAGCAAGGATCACATGGGTCTATTGAGAAATATAGGGAAGCAAGAAAGGAGCTTAAGAAGGAGCTGAGAAGAGCAAGAAGAGGGCATGAGAAGGCCTTGACGAGTAGGGTAAAGGAAAACCCCAAGGCATTCTTCAATTATGTGAAGAAAAAAAAAAAGGATGACAGGAGTGAAAGTAGGACCGATTAGAGATAAAGGTGGGAAGATATGCCTGGAGGCTGTGGAAGTGAGCGAGGTCCTCAATGAATACTTCTCTTCGGTATTCACCAATGAGGTGGAACTTGATGATGGTGAGGACAATATGAGTGAGGTTGATGTTCTGGAGCATGTTGATATTAAGGGAGGGGAGGTGTTGGAGTTGTTAAAGTACAGGAGGACGGATAAGTCCCGGGGCCTGACGGAATATTCCCCAGGCTGCACCACGAGGCGAGAGAAGAGATTGCTGAGACTCTGGCTAGGATTTTTATGTCCTCATTGTCCACGGGAATGGTACCGGAGGATTGGAGGGAGGCGAATGTTGTCCCCTTGTTCAAAAAAGGTAGTAGGGAGAGTCCGGGTAATTATAGACCAGTGAGCCTTACGACTGTGGTGGGAATGCTGTTGGAAAAGATTCTTAGAGATAGGATCTATAGGCATTTAGAGAATCATGGTCTGATCAGGGACAGCCATCATGGCTTTGTGAAGGGCAGATCGTGTCTAACACGCCTGATACAGTTCTTTGAGGAGGTGACCAGGCATATAGATAAGGGTAGTGCAGTGGATGTGATCTATATGGATTTTAGTAAGGCATTTGACAAGGTTCCACACGGTAGCCTTATTCAGAAAGTTAGAAGGCTGGGATCCAGGGAATTTGGCCAGGTGAATTCAGAATTGGCTCGCCTGCAGAAGGCAGAGGGTAGTGGTGGAGGGAGTACATTCAGATTGGAGGATTGTGACTGGTGGTGTCCCACAAGGATCTGTTCTGGGACCTCTACTTTTCGTGATTTTTATTAACGACCTGTATGTGGGGGTAGAAGGGTGGGTTGGCAAATTTGCAGATGACACAAAGGTTGGTGGTGTTGTAGATAGTGTAGAGGATTGTCAAAGATTGCAGAGAGACATTGATAGGATGCAGAAGTGGGCTGAGAAGTGGCAGATGGAGTTCAACCCGGAGAAGTGTGAGGTGGTACACTTTGGAAGGACAAACTCCAAGGCAGAGTACAAAGTAAATGGCAGGATACTTAGTAGTGTGGAGGAGCAGAGGGATCTGGGGGTACATGTCAACACATCGCTGAAAGTTGCCTCACAAGTGGATAGGATAGTTAAGAAAGCTTATGGGGTGTTAGCTTTCATAAGTCTTGGGTAGTGTTTAAGAGTCGCGATGTAATGATGCAGTTCTATGAAACTCTGGTTAGGCCACACTTGGAGTACTGCGACCATTTCTGGTCACCTCACTATAGGAAGGATGTGGAAGCATTCGAAAGGGTACAGAGGAGATTTACCAGGATGCTGCCTGGTTTGGAAAGTATGAATTATGATCAGAGATTAAGGGAGCTAGGGCTTTACTCTTTGGAGAGAAGGAGGATGAGAGGATGGTAGAGGTGTACAAGATAATAAGAGGAATAGATAAAGTGGATAGCCAGTGCCTCTTCCCCCGGGCACCACTGCTCAATACAAGAGGACATGGCTTTAAGGTAAGGGGTGGGAAGTTCAAGGGGGATATTAGAGGAAGGTTTTTTACTCAGAGAGTGGTTGGTGTGTGGAATGCACTGCCTGAGTCAGTGGTGGAGGCAGATACACTAGTGAATTTTAAGAGACTACTAGACAGGTATATGGAGGGATTTAAGGTGGGGGCTTATATGGGACGGAAGGTTTGAGTGTCGGCACAACATTGTGGGCTGAAGGGCCTGTACTGTGCTGTACTATTCTATGTCTCATGGAATGGTGGTACAGCTGATGGGCGAATGGCCATATTCTGTTCCTACGTCGTAGGGCCTTACTGCAGAAATTAGGTCAGGGCAGAAGCAAAATCAGGCGATGCAAAGTGGAGGACTTAGGTACTGGAGGACAGAGGGCAGAGGCGTGTGGAGGAGGGCAATGAGTCCGTACCAGAATGGACCGGGTGAGGTGGGGGACGGTTTTCACAGGGTAACACTGCAGAGAAAAGGCGTATTGCATAGGCTGACATCACTCACCAGAAATACATCACCTGGACATGTTTCCATTTGTCTGTGGAAACACAAAGTAGTGCTAGAGCGGGAGCCGTTTACGTTCATTCATCAAGTTATCAGGGAAAATGCTCAGTGTGGTATTTTATCCCCGATCTAGTTTTGGAAAATAGCTGTGAATTTGCTTCTCTTTTCAACGCCAACCAGGAATTTCTTTTAGTTTTAATTTTCATCTTAATTAGAATGCCCACTCTGCAGAACCGTTGATTCTTATATCTTGCGTCTGCTAATGTATTTAATTTAAAATTTCGCAAGTTGCGGTGATCTCGGAACAGAACCCTACCAGCACTTCACACGGCACACGTGCTGAATTCTATAGCAGTAAACAAGAGAATAATAAAAAGAGTCAGTGTCAAGAAGCAGTCCCACTGCGTCTTGCCGGAGCATTGCTACCTCCATTGCATTTTCTGTTCCGTCTACTTGATGTCCCCATACTTCAAACAGTATAGATGGTGATACAGAGGGAATTCAGGGAGGAGCGCAGGAATGGACCATAAGACCATAAGATAAAGGAGCAGAAGTCGGCCATTCAGCCCATCGAGTCTGCTCCGCCATTTTATCATGAGCTGATCCATTCTCCCATTTAGTCCCACTCCCCCGCCTTCTCACCATAACCTTTGATGCCCTGGCTACGCAGATACCTATCAATCTCTGCCTTAAATACATCCAATGACTTGGCCTCCACTTCTGCCCGTGGCAACAAATTCCATAGATTCACCGCCCTCTGACTAAAAAAAAATCAAATGTCTGTTCTGAATGGGCGCCCTTCAATCCTTAAGTCATTCCCTCTTGTACTAGGCTCCCCCATCATGGGAAACAACTTTGCCACATCCACTCTGTCCATGGAATAGAGTCAAACTTTACGTGCGTGAGTGGGCCAGTGAAGGAGTGGAACTTTGAGGCTTTGACTCGAGAGATTCTGGCAGTTTTGGCAGCTGGTCTGTGCAATCAAGTCAATCAAGATTTGAATAGATCAGCAGAAAGCTGTTGATAAGACAATCAAGATTTCAATAGCTCAGACTCAGCAGAAAGCAGCTGATTGGGCAGTCGAGGTCAGGTGACCAAACATTTTGAAAAGCTCTAACAGATAAATACAGGGATAGCTCATGCGAAGCGACCAGTGGAAAACGGCCATTGTGTGAGTGGGTCAGTGAAGGAGTGGAGCTTTGAGGCTTTGACTCAAGAGACTTTGACGAGAAGAGGCGGAAGACAAGCTAGCTCGCAGTTAGTTTTTACAATGTCTCCTGAGATGGTGATGTGCCTCTCATGTGAGATGTGGCAGTCTTGGGGGAACACCCCTCTCCCGCAGAGTCACATCTGCCAGAAGTGCATACGGCTGGGCGATCTGGAAGACCGTGTAAGGAATCTGGAGCAGCAGCTGGATGACCTTCGACTCATAAGGGAGAATGAGGCAGTCATAGATGAGAGCTACTGGGAGGTAGTCACACCTAGGCTGTCGGAAGCAGGTTGTCAGAGGGGGGAAAGCGAAGGTGAGCAGACAGGTAGTGCAGAGCACCCCTGTAGCCATTCCCCTGAATAATAAGTTTACCATCCTGGATACTGTTGGTGGGGACGACCGACCAGCTGTGAGCCACGGTAGCAGGGCCTCTGGCACTGAGTCTGACCCTGTGGTTCAGAAGGGTGGGACGGAGAAGAGGAGAGCTGTCGTCATTGGAGACTCTATAGTCAGGGGAGCAGACAGGAGATTTTGTGGACGTGAGAAGGACACCCGCATGGTTTGTTGCCTCCCAGGTGCCAGGGTCCGGGATGTCTCTGACCGGGTGCACGACATCCTGGTATGAGAGGGAAAGCAACCAGAAGTCGTGGTACATGTTGGGACCAACGACATAGGCAGGAAGGGGGATGAGGTCCAGAAGTGTGAGTTTCGGGAACTAGGCAGAAGGCTGAAGAACAGGACCTCAAGGGTGACGTTCTTGGGATTGCTGCCAGTGCTACGTGACAGTGATGGTAAGAATTGGAGGAAATGACATTTGAATGCGTGGCTGAGAAGTTGGTGCAGGGAGCAGGGTTTTAGATTTTTAGATCATTGGGATCGCTTCTGGGGAAGGTGGGACCTGTACAGATTGGATGGGTTGCACCTGAACTCAAGGGGGAGCAATATCCTTGCAGGTAGGTTTGCTAGCATGGTTCAGGAGGGTTTAAGCTAATTTGCGAGGGGGATGGGACCCAGAGCGATAGAGCAGTGAAAGAAGTGCATGGAGTACGGCCAGATCTAACATACAGAGAGGCTTTGAGCAAAGAGAAGCAGAATAAACGGTGTAAAGACAGTAAGGTAGAAGGGCTGAAATGTGTGTACCTCAATGCAAGAAACATCAGGAACAAAGGTGATGAACTGGGAGCTTGGATACATACATGGAATTATGATGTAGTGGCCATTACAGAGAATTGGTTGGCACCAGGACAGGAATGGATTCTCAATATTCCTGGATTTCAGTGCTTTAAAAGGGATAGAGAGGGCGGAAAAAGTGGAGGAGGGGTGGCATTACTGGTCAGGGATACTATTACAGCTACAGAAAGGCTGGGTAATGTAGCAGGATCCTCCTCTGAGTCAATATGAGTGGAAGCCAGGAACAGGAAGGGAGCAGTTACTCTACTGGGGGTATTCTATAGGCCCCTTGGTCGCAGCAGAGATAGAGGAGCAGATTGGGAGGCAGATTTTGGAAAGGTGCAAAAATAACAGGGTTGCTATCATGGGCGACTTTAACTTCCCTAATATTGATTGGCATCTGATTAGTTCCAAGGGTTTAGATGGGGCAGAGTTTGTTAAATGTGTCCAGGACGGATTTCTGTCACAGTATGTGGACAGGCCAACCAGGGGGATGCCATACTAGATCTGGTAGTAGGTAATGAACCGGGTCAAGTCACAGACCTCTCAGTGGGTGAGTATATGGGGGACAGTGACCACCGCTCCCTGGCCTTTAGCATTATCATGGAAAAGGACAGAATCAGAGAGGACAGGAACATTTTAAATTGGAGAAAGGCAAATTATGAGGCTATAAGGCTAGAACTTGCGGGTGTGGATTGGGATGATGCTTTTGCAGGGAAATGTACTATGGACATGTGGTCGATATTCAGAGATCTCTTGCGGGGTTTTAGGGATAAATTTGTCCCGGTGAGGAAGATAACGAATGGGAGGGTGAAGGAACCATGGGTGACAAGTGAAGTGGAAAATCTAGTCCGGTGGAAGAAGGCAGCATACATGATATTTAGGAAGCAAGGATCAGATGGGTCTATTGAGGAATATAGGGAAGCAAGAAAGGAGCTTAAGAAGGAGCTGAGAAGAGCAAGAAGGGGGCATGAGAAGGCCTTGACGAGTAGGGTAAAGGAAAACCCCAAGGCATTCTTCAATTATGTGAAGAAAGAAAGGTTGACAGGAGTGAAGGTAGGACCGATTAGAAATAAAGGTGGGAAGATGTGCCTGGAGGCTGTGGAAGTGAGCGAGGTCCTCAATGAATACTTCTCTTCGGTATTCACCAATGAGAAGTAACTTGAAGATGGTGAGGACAATATGAGTGAGGTTGATGTTCTGGAGCATGCTGATATTAAGGGAGAGGAGGTGTTGGAGTTGTTAAAATACATTAGGACAGATAAGTCCGCAGGGCCTGACGGAATATTCCCCAGGCTGCTCCACGAGGCGAGAGGAGAGATTGCTGAGACTCTGGCTAGGATCGTTATGTCCTCGTTGGATTGGAGGATTGGAGGGAGGCGAATGTTGTCCCCTTGTTCAAAAAAGGTAGTAGAGATAGTCCAGGTAATTATAGACCAGTGAGCCTTACGTCTGTGGTGGGAAAGCTGTTAGAAAAGATTCTTAGAGATAGGATCTATAGGCATTTAGAGAATCATGGTCTGATCAGGGACAGGCAGCATGGCTTTGTGAAGGGCAGATCGTGTCTAACAAGCCTGATACAGTTCTTTGAGGAGGTGACCAGGCATATAGATGAGGGTAGTGCAGTGGATGTGATCTATATGGATTTCAGTAAGGCATTTGACAAGGTTCCACAGGGTAGGCTTGTTCAGAAAGTTAGAAGGCTGGGATCCAGGGAAGTTTGGCCAGGTGGATTCGGAATTGGCTTGCCTGCAGGAGGTAGAGGGTGGTGATGGAGGGAGTACATTCAGATTGGAGGACTGTGACTGGTGGTGTCCCACAAGGATCTGTTCTGGGACCTCTACTTTTCGTGATTTTTATTAACGACCTGGATGTGGGGGTAGAAGGTTGGGTTGGCAAGTTTTCAGACAACACAAAGGTTGGTGGTGTTGTAGATAGTGTAGAGGATTGTCAAAGATTGCAGAGAGACATTGATAGGATGCAGAAGTGGGCTGAGAATTTGTAGATGGAGTTCAACCCAGAGAAGCGTGAGGTGGTACACTTTGGAAGGACAAACTCCAAGGCAGAGTACAAAGTAAATGGCAGGATACTTGGTAGTGTGGAGGAGCAGAGGGATCTGGGGGTACATGTCCACAGATCGCTGAAAGTTGCCTCACAAGTGGATAGGGTAGTTAAGAAAGCTTATGGGGTATTAGCTTTCATAAGTCTTGGGATAGTGTTGAAGAGTCGCGATGTAATGTGTCCAGTTCTGGTCACCTCACTATAGGAAGGATGTGGAAGCATTGGAAAGGGTACAGAGGAGATTTACCAGGATGCTGCCTGGTTTAGAAAGTATGCATTATGATCAGAGATTAAGGGAGCTAGGGCTTTACTCTTTGGGGAGGAGGATGAGAGGCGACATGATAGAGGTGTACAAGATAATAAGAGGAATAGATAGAGTGGATAGCCAGCGCCTCTTCCCCAGGGCACCACTGCTCAATACAAGAGGACATGGCTTTAAGGTGAGGGTTGGGAAGTTCCAAGGGGCATATTAGAGGAAGGTTTTTTACTCAGAGTGGTTGGTGCGTGAAATGAATTGCCTGAGTCAGTGGTGGAGGCAGATACACTGGTGAATTTTAAGAGACTACTAGACAGCTATATGGAGGAATTTATGGTGGAGGCTTATGTGGGAGGCAGGGTATGAGGGTCGGCACAACATTGTGTGCCGAAGGGCCTGTACTGTGCTGTACTATTCTATGTTCTTTGTTCTATGTTCAAACTTCTCGTGGCATTATATGCTAGGCTCTGTACGTTTTCTTGGTAGATGTGGAGGAAAATATTGTGAGTTAAACATTTTGAAGGACAAACGTTTAATATTGGGTTTTTGAGTATGGAAACGAGTTTGCAGCTCAGTTTTTTGCAGATATAGATCTTGGCTTTCGGCAGAGGTGACTCTTCATATAAATACTTGCAGTTGTTTCTCTTGGAAGATTTAGGGTCAAGGATATGAGTCAAACTGCTGGTTAGTACTAGGCTTTGAGGATTACTTTTTTTTTTGAATGTTTGGCTGTTGCTGTGGATATGGTTTATCACAGGAGAGCAGCGTGTTAACCGAGCTTATCTTTTCGAATTCGGAAGGTTACTCGAACAGCTTTTGCTTTAGCTATGGATTTTTACATGCATAAAAAGGGCTGTGATCGCTGTATTACTGGGAGTTCGAAACCACTGTTGGACGGTCAACACCCCGCGATATCGATAATAAAGCTCTCTTTACTTTCAAGTCGTCTTCTCTTTTACTTGCGAGCAACTTTAATCGAACTTTCTTAGCAAATTATTTTCCCTAACAACTTGGAGACGAGGATGGGATCCTTAGAGATGAGGTTTCCAATCGAACTCCAGCGGCAGTAAACTTCTTTGACAATGTGAGTTATGCTTGGGAAACGTTTGTGGGGAAAGTTTGACCGTGAGACGTTGTAAGTCTATGGAGGAGAAAGGACCAGTAGGGCAAGACCGGTACAGATGAGGGACTAGCCTGCCTGCTGACCCTGAGCACCTGGGGAGGGGCAAGACAGTAGATGGAATGCAGAGTCCGAGACCCACAGAGTCTTCAATGATAGTCAAATTAAAGGACGAAGGCTGAGATAAAATCTGTCCTGAAAAGCAGAGGGAAATTGTATTGTGATTGAAAACTTACTAAATTTGATTACAAGGTTAACCTAAAACTAACAGGTATGAAATGGGGAGAAATGAAAGAAAATGCTCCAAATTCACCGGCGCTGTGCCGAAGAGAAGAGATAGAATCTCCAGACTCGCCGATTCACCGACAAAGGCCCCGATGGATAAACATACCGAGAAAAGGGTCAAGCAGTATAAGAAGACGAAGTAACTTTCAGGTGAGCCCCTAGTGCATTCGCGAAACCCGGTGGACCAGGTATGGCTGGAAAATGGAGATAGCAGGTATGTGATGACTTTTTCTAGTGATTTATACAGATGCAGCCAGGGAGAATGGCAATATGGAGGCTCCTTTGATTGAGGAAAATTTTGTTACTGAAAACGTCAGACCAAAGTAAGGGACGGGGACCTGGAATGGGAATACATGATGCGATGTTTTAATGCATAGGACCAAGTGGCCAAAAGGCTCCAACCATTAAAACTAAACCTAAGATGGAGGAGAGAAATTACAGAAAAATGAAAGTACACACTCTTCCCCTCCCCTTCTTTCTCATCATTGCGGGACATTCTCCTAAAATCCCAGCTGACGGGCTGCTGGAGATAGCAACGTTTGGCATGGACGCCGCACAACAGAGCGCCCGAAGCTGCGACGACAGATCCCTCACAGGAACAGATTTCCCTGACTGGTGCCTCGAACACAGGGAATGTTTCAGCTCCCATGGAACAAGAACAGTGACAACCTGTGGATAATCCATAGAGTGTAGGGATGCGGTCGCGGTTACAGAACAAGAGAGTACACTCTACGAAGCAGGTAACAGGACCTAGCGATAGCCATCGGGAAACTGAGCTACCTGATAGTACAGCCCATACGCAGGTACCCCGAATAACTGTAGGAGATATACTGACCCTCAAGCCCTGAACCCCTGCACAGGTCAGGAGTATTATTAGTGACTCCCTAACCCCATCAGGAAACCTATCGCCTTCCGCAATTGGTTAGTGCAAACTTACGGAATTTTAACCCTTTACCCGGAGACGCCGTGCAGCGAAGCCTGCAGGTCGCCTAAGGCAGTGCCTGAACCACCGTAAAGGAACGAATTGGTGTACCCCGTGGAACAAATGGAGATTGGATCCCGACTGCAGATGGAGGTGAAGGCAGTATGCAGACAGTCATAGTTAGAGCAGGCCGAAGAGACTATCCTAACAGGGGCCAGACAAAAAACTGATTTTGTGGAGGTCACCAGATGCCTACAGAAGACGGATGAGCAGATTTCGTTTTCTGGTTTAAAGATCGTGGCGAAATAGTTTTAAGATACAGAATGGACCTTTAACGGTGCAAACTTTTTTTTAAAAGATGTGCTTTAAGGGTCAAATATTCTTTTAGCCATGAAGGGATACTTTCCTATCCACTTTACCATTCTCATTTCCCCCCGCATCGCATTTGCGTCCCTTTCCATCTGCTCCCTCTGGGTTTCCACCGACATCCCTTTTCTCCATGGTCTTCGACTCTCCCCTATCAGATTTTCCTTTCTGCTGCACTATATCACATACTTCTATAATCGTCCCACCCAGCTCTATAATTCATCATTCACAATTCATCATTCCCCCTCTCCCGGTATTACCTATCGCCTACCACTTTGTACTTTATCCTCCCCCTTCCAATGTCTTGCTCTAACTTTTCATCCTTTTTCCCAGTTACGATGAAGGGATTTGACTGGAAACCTCATCTGTTTACTGCTTTGCATAGATCTTGTCTGGGCCTGCTGAGTTCCACCAGCATTGTATGCAAAACAAAAAATAGGTCTGGTCCGCCGGTTGAGACTCTAAGTTGGCGAAAGGCCATTTGTAATGTCATCAGAAATGATCTCACAGGTGTGGACTGCGACCGGCTATTTATGAGGCCCCCAGAAGTGAAATTTGTTCAGAGTATAAAGCTTGTCTGTGCCTGTTAGAATCAAAGATAACAAGTGCAAGGAACGTTGGTTTTCAAGAGATATGCATGTTCTGGTTAATAAAAATAAGTAGGTGTGTAATAGGTCCAGGCAGTCAGGAACACAGAAGTTGCTTATGGAGTCTACGGGATGCAAGAGAATACTTAGCAAAGAAATCACGAAGGCTAAAAGAAAACATGTGGTTGCTCTAACAGATAAGGTGAGGGAGAATCCGAAGGGATTCCACGGCTTGGTTGAGAGAAAAAATATTGCAAAGGACAAAATTGGTCCTCTTGAAGAATGGTATGGTAATGGATTTGTGGAGCCAAAACAGTTGGAGGTGTGGCAATCATGAATAAAATGCTGAATCTACATTTACTCCAGAGACAGATACAAAGCCTGTCGAGGTGAGGTGAAAGGACAACTTCAGTTGGAAAACTGGGCTGAAAAATGGCAGACCGCATTTAATGCAGGTAAGTGTGAAGTTGTGGCAAAGGTATACTTCCTAGCAATGAGGCCGTCAGAATTGAGATTTTTTTAAGAGTATGAAGCTTCTGTTTGCCTATCAGATTAAAAGATAACATGTGCAGCGAACCTTGGTTTTCCAGAGATACCCATGCTCTGATTGAGGAAAATAATGAGTTGTTTAACAGGTCTAGGCAGGTAGGAACTATGAGGTACTTATAGCGTATAAGGAATGCAAGAGAACACTTAAGAAATAAATCACAAATTCTAAACTAAAGCAGGAGCTTGCTATGTCAGACAAGGTGAAGGAGAATACGAAGGGATTCTAGAGATAGCTGAAATGCAAACCGATTAGAGCTGTGGGTGGCAGGTTAGCAGATGAACTGTTGTATATGGTGATTACATTTGATAGGAAAGATCTTCTGTAACAATCCTTGTGACAGCGGTGCTGACTGAGTCTTTTTGAGAAGGTGCTCCGCTGCCTAAGCAGTAGGCCAAGGAGAGGATTTGCCAGATTGTCTGTAATGGATAACCATTTGTTTAGTGACCTAACTCGAAAGAGACCCAGTTGTGGCCAACGACGGTTCCAACCTTTTTGCATCACCAGCACCGATGCTGTTCTCCCAACATAAAGCCGCAAAGAAGACTGCACTGGCTACAACAGACTGGTAAAATATCTCCAACATCCTGCCTCACACATTCAGGGATCTCGGCTTCCTTAGAAAATGGAGCCCGCTCATCCCCTTCTTGTAAACAGTCTTATTTTTCGTTTTCCAGTCATGTCTATTGCTGAGGTGAAACCCAAGAATTTGTACTCCTCCACTAACGCAACTTCTTCTCCCAGAATGTATACAGGACCCGTCACAGTCCTCTTCCTCCTAACTTCAATCACCCTTTCCCTAGTTTTGGTCATATTCAGGATCACGTGATTCCTCCCTCCCTGTTCCACAATCCTGTCCACCAGTCCTCTCTGATCCGACTCCTGCCCGTCTCTGATGCACCCAAGTACCGCAGAGTCATCAGGGAACTTCTGCAAGTGACAAGACTCAGAGTCACATTGAAAATCTGAGGTGTTCAGTGTGAACAGAAACGGAGACAGGACAGTCCCTTGTGGGGCTCCAGTGTCACTCACCTCCAGCTCAGGCAGAGAACTATGCAACGGTACAAACTGGGATCTATCTGTCAGGAAGGCAGTGATCCAGGAGATAGTGAATTTGTCTACACCCATCCTTTGCAGCTTCTTGCGCAGGTGACATGGCTGGACTGAACTGAAGGCACTGGAGAAATTTCTAAAAATGTGATTCTCAGAAGGCCACCATCATCATCCAGGTGGGAGTGAGCTCGCTGCAATAGGAAGATGACAGTGAAACACCCAGGTTCCGTTCGGCTACCTACGTCCAGGGAAGACCATCTCTGGCCCCGCCGAACGTGTTAGATTGAGGTGTAAGCTCACGCGAAACCCCCTGTTTGGGTGGATGCTGCGTGATTTGTTTCCCTGATACAAATGAATACCATGGCGTTGTGCGTGGTAGGTCATGTTTGACCAATCTATTGTAGTTTTTCGAGAAGGTTACCAAGAAAGTGGATGAAGGGGAGGCAGTGAATATTGTCTACATGGACTTCAGTAAGGCCTTTGACAAGGTCCCGCATGGGAGGTTAGTTAGGAAAATTCCGTCGCTAGGTATACATGGAGAGGTGGTAAATTGGATTAGACATTGGCTCAATGGAAGAAGCCAAAGAGTGGTAGTAGAGAATTGCTTCTCTGAGTGGAGGCCTGTGACTAGTGGTGTGCCACAGGGATCAGTGCTGGGTCCATTGTTATTTGTCATCTATATCAATGATCTGGATGATAATGTGGTAAATTGGATAAGCAAATTTGCTGATGATACAAAGATTGGAGGTGTAGTAGACAGTGAGGAAGGTTTTCAGAGCCTGCAGGGGGACTTGGACCAGCTGGAAAAATGGGCTGAAAAATGGCAGATGGAGTTTAATACAGACAAGTGTGAGGTATTGCACGTTGGAAGGACAAACCAAGGTAAAACATACAGGGTTAATGGTAAGGCACTTAGGAGTGCAGTAGAACAGAGGGATCTGGGAATACAGATATAAAGTTCCCTAAAAGTGGCGTCACAAGTAGATAGGGTTGTAAAGAGAGCTTTTGGTACATTGGTCTTTATTAATCAAAGTATTGAGTATAAGAGCTGGAATGTTATGATGAGGTTGTATGAGGCATTGGTGAGGCCGGATCTGAAGTATTGTGTTCAGTTTTGATCACCAAATTACAGGAAGGATATGAATAAGGTTGAAAGAGTGCAGAGAAGGTTTACAAGGATGTTGCCAGGACTTGAGAAACTCAGTTACAGAGAAAGGTTGAATAGGTTAGGACTTTATTCCCTGGAGCGTAGAAGAATGAGGGGAGATTTGATAGAAGTATATAAAATTATGATGGGTATAGATAGAGTGAATGTAAGCAGGCTTTTTCCACTGACGCAAGGGGAGAAAAAAACCAGAGGACATGGGTTAAGGGTAAGGGGGGAAAAGTTTAAAGGGAACATTAGCGGGGGCTTCTTCACACAGAGAGTGGTGGGAGTATGGAATGAGTTGCCAGACGAGGTGGTAAATGTGGATTCTTTTTTAACATTTAAGAATAAATTGGACAGATACATGGATGGGAGGTGTATGGAGGGATATGGTCCATGTGCAGGTTAGTAGGACTAGGCAGAAAATGTTTCGGCACAGCCAAGAAGGGCCAAAAGGCCTGTTTCTGTGCTGTAGTTTTTCTATGGTTTCTATGAAATAACAGACTGAGCTTTACAATTTTAAATTTGACTCAAGGGTTGGTAAAGAAAACGCAAAAGAAAGAGCCCATTTTAATGGAACAGTCTATTGTGCACAAGTTGGAGATCACGGTTTCCCCTTCGCTGCTCCTCCTCCTACCACCCCGGCCTTTGTCGGATCAGTATTGAATTCAGAGACGGGGCCAGTATAATCTGTCCTTAAGTCGCTCCACGTCGCCATAGAATCCTCTTACTAGGTGTAGGCTCCAGGTCGGGCTCTGGGTCAACCTGCTCCTCTTGTCCCAGAGGCAGAAGGTGGTTCCGATGGAGAATCTTGACAGGCCCATTCCCATCCTCTGGTTTCACCCTGAAAACTGGTCCGTTTAGCATCTGACTCTCCACTACATTGGGCGAAGCGACTCAGCGTTCAGCCAACTTATGCTTCCCAGGTAGCCCCAAATCCCTTCTCAGGACTCTGTCTCCCAGCATGAGTTGGAGAACCTAACGTTTTGATCATAAAAGATGAATCGTCCTTAACTTGGCAGTTGAGTCATCAGGGTGCCGTCATAACAGTGTTATTCTTGTTTTTATGAGGCCGAGTTAATAGGTTGATGCTCAACCTGACTTTGAAATGTCCCTGGAGCATTTTTCATCCTGAAGCGTAAAACATTGTGCTCATACAGTCCAGATGGTGTCACAAATGCTGATATCTCTTTAGCCCTCTCTGTCAAAGGACCACATCAATATCCTTTTAACAAGTCAATCTTTGCAAGGTATTTAGCTTTTCCTACTCTATCAATACAGTCATCCACTCTTGGGATGGGATAAGCATCTGTCTTGGTTATTGCACTGATTTTCCTGTAGTTAGTACAGAATCTCATGCTACCGTCCGGCTTAGGGACAAGGATGCAGGGCGATGCCCAGTCTGAGGTAGAGGGCCTAATGATACTGGCTCTCAGCATGTAGCCAATTCCTTTTTAAACCATTTTGCTTTCCTCTAAGTTCATTCTGTAAGGATGTTGCTTGACGGGCTGGGCTGAACTTATAATGACATCATGCACTGCACCGGTGCACCGTCTTGGAATGTCAGGTAATAAATCCTTATGCTTGTTAATTAGTTCTTGCAATTGCTCTCTCTGTGCAGGCTCTAGATGACAAACCTTATCAGTGAGGTCTTTCAAAATAGTGGAATTCTCAAGTCTTGCTGATACAATATTCAGTTTGGTAAAATGATCCTGTACCTCATTATCAAATTCCTCAACCCCATTTGTTTTCATAACAGTACTTACTGGTACCGTCTCAGGATCATAATAGGGCTTCAGCATATTTGCGTGTGCCAGTTGGGTCGCCTTCCTTCTGTTGGGAGTTTCGATAACATAATTCAAAGAATCAATTTTCTTAATTATGTGGTCCATGGAATTGTGCTTGGAGGGAGGGGGTTGGTCACAAGAGGGAATAGCACCAGCACTTTATTTCCAACCTCAAACACCTGCTCCTTCACTGTCTTATCAAACCAATGTTTCATTTTAATTTGGGAGTTTTTCAGATTCTTCTTGGCAAGGTCACAAGCCTCGTTAAGTCTTTCATGGAGTTTTAAAATATAGTCTAACACACTGACACATACTTTTGGGTTAGACTATTGCTCTCTGAGCAGGGTCAAAGGTCCTTTGGGCCTATGGCCGAAAATGAGCACAAACGGGCTGAACCCCAGGGACTCTTGAATGGTGTCTCTCACAGCAAAAAGTAATAAGTGTATTCCTTCATCCCAGTCCCCATCATTCTCATAACAGTAGGTTTTAATCATGGTCTTTAAAGTGGAACGAAAACACTCCAAAGCCCCTTGAGACTCTGGGTGGTAGGCAGATGACACAATCTGTTTAGCCCCCAGCTCAGAAACTATTTGCTGGAATGTTCCTGAAGTAAAGTTACTATCCTGGTCAGACTGAATTTCTTTAGGTAAATCTATCAGTGCGAAAAAGTTGCTGAGTGCCTTTACCACAGTCTTGGCCTGAATGTTTCTGAGAGACACGGCTTCAGGGAACCTAGATGCAGCACACATAATTGTTAAGAAGACCTGATGACCAGCAGCAGCCTTTGGCAACAGGCCTACGCAATCGACTATGAGCCTAGAAAAAGGTTCACCGAAAGCAGGTATTGGCCAAAGTGGTGCCTTTGGGATGGCCTGGTTAGGTGTTCACACCACCTGGCACGTATGACACCCTCTGCAGTAATTGACAACGCAGCGTAGTTTGCGGGCTGCGGAGTGAGCCGGGAGCAGAGTGAAGACTTAAGGGCTTCAGCTCAACGGGCTTAGGCGGAAACGGGCGAGGAAGGTTTGGCATTCATTTTCTGTTGTTATTTCAGGAGAGGGGCAGTATGAGTGTGAGGGCAGTTTGCTGTTCTCGGTGTCGGATGTGGGAGGCCCTGGAGTCTCCAAGCCTCCTGGACATCCATATCTGCGCCAGGTGCATCGAGATGCAGCTTCTAAGGGACCGTGTTACGGAACTGGAGCTGCAGCTCGATGACCTTCGTCCGGTCAGGGAGAGTGAGGAGGTGATAGAGAGGAGTTGCAGGCAGGTGGTCATGCCAGGGCCACGGGAGGCA